>NW_022709610.1:1562775-1574760 GCF_011630105.1 Anneissia japonica | reverse complement strand
AAAATTTATCTTTTTTATAATTTAAAATTTTTTTTTTTTTTTTTTTTTTTTTTTTTTTTTTTTTTTTTGTATTTTAATCTTTTCACTGATAATTTTTTGTCTCGTCGCTGTAATGATTTCACGGGAATCAATAAAGATTACTTAGGGTATACTTATGACACATTTGTAAAATAAATGAGAATCAAAATAATTTTGTCTAGGACTCAAGGTGGATACATTAATATTGCAAACATAAGAGGCGAACGTTCTTAAACAAGAACTTTTAAAGCCTGTGTGGTAATTTTATGCATGTTAGTATCATTGCGATATTCAATATGCGTCATAACAAGTGAAGAAAAAAAAACTTTCAGGAGTTAAGTTGTATGTATCAGCAGTTGCGTTTAAGAAATTCAAGCATTCTGATAGACTAATATCATCGACATTATGATTAAAATTGAACTTAAAATTTAAAAAAATTGAACCAAGTTCTTTAAGCTTGTTAACATTTTTTTTATAAAATATGTCCATCGATGTGGAAGGGAAATAAAATCTTATTGAGAGTAAAAGTCACCTCTTTATATTTTGGCTTGCTGCCTCAATTAGACCAGCTGTCCAAAGTTTCCAGATCTTCCCCACAGCCTACTAGTATCAGATTGCGAAATAATTTGAAAATCATCGGCAAACAAAATACATACGGTATAGGGCCTAGAATAAGAGAAGAGATTATTGACATAAACAGGTCGAAAATAAGTATGGGAGGCAGGATATTATACACAGTAGGAAAGATTATTATAACCAGGTTGAAAATAAGTAGGGGGAGGCCAAGGATTGATCTTTGAGTGACTCCTGGTTTGATGTAACCCTTTGTTGTAAATAACTTGAAAGGCAATTGAATTAACAGAAATACCGAATTTGCTAAGAAAGTCGTGATCATCGCAGTCAAATGCAATGAAGAAATCAATGTACTGTAAATGATGTAACATTGGGATATATTATTCAATAAACAGTGGGAAGGCAATAAGGTATTAGATTCATAGTACATAATCTGTTGGGAAGAACATTAATAATGACGTTGTGCGTTTACATAGATATTTGAATAAGACTTATGATGTATGATCCTGGATTCACTTTTTAATAAAAAAATCTACATTGGTGACCCAATTTAAAATTCTTTTTATGTTCATGAACACCACATATAAAAGTATTGAATGTGATGACCAATTAGAGACCAGGTATAGTTATGAATAGTTGACTGGTCCTAGATGCATTATAATTGTATTTTATGCCTACACTTTTTATTTAATGAAAAAACAGGATACAAAAATGGTGTGACAATATACCATACCTGTATTTAGGCATACGTGAGACGAAAAACAGCTGCACTTCTTGAATATTGATCGTTTCAGACTGACGCTAATAAAGAAATATATAAAACGGATAGAATGAAAGCCAAATTCAGCTCGTAAATATTCAGAACCTTCCAATTATCGAAGGAGTATAATTAAAAATGTCTATATTTATTTTTAACTTTTTATCAATTTTATGAGGTTTCCATTTTTTGTATGGTGACCGAATAAATGAATAAATGAAAACCAATACAAAATCTTAAGCTATATAATAATCAACAAGGCAAAGCATACCAGAGTGAGTTTTAAAAATAAGGAATTATTTGTGAAAGTCGAATGTACACATTTAACATATTTGTAAGTAATAATTGAAGTTGGAATTTCTGTTGTATTTAGAGCTACGTTGGTCGTTGTGCACAGGGTCATCCGTGCCTCAATGGGGCATCCTGCCGAAATGACTGTTCACCAAAGGGATACTACTGTGCGTGCACCGATTTCTACCGCGGTGAATTTTGTCAAGACGGTACGTATATTTGGTAGAAGCCCAATGGGCCTAAACTCGGGAAGAAGCCCATCTCGAATTGAAGCCTCCCCACACTTTATAGAAAAGAAGCCCATCTCAAAAAGGAAGCCCATGGGCTTCTTCTCGAGATAGCACAGTACAAACACTGTACATCAATTTCAAAGAAACAAGATAAATTTAAAACACACTTGGTTTACACAGTATTTAGGAGATTTAATTCCAGTTAATACACTTAATGATACAGACTGATCTTACAGTGGCTATATTAATTTTATTGTTTTATAGTAGTCATTCCTAAATTTTATAGAATTCTGATTGGTCAGTTGTTCAGTTTGATTGACAATGCGGAATGATCCATTATATCAAATAATTTTGATAATATTGTTAATATTGATGTAGTTGTCGAACACTTTTCTGTTATTCTTTTTTACATATCAACAATGATAGAGTACAAACAATAATAAGCAATTAGAATAGTTGCGTATTTATACACTAGTGGGAAACTATTATACTAAGGTAGATTAAAATGCAAGAAAACAATTCTGTGGGTCTGCAAGGGCCGAATGATTTTCTTGAATGCATTAATCTAACCTAAGTCAAAGAACTTAAATAGCAGAAGAATGAGCTGTTCCACGTATTTGCATTGAAATCGATGGAACATCCGCCCTCCTTGAATATTTTACTAAGTGGAGAAAATACAGGAAACAAACGAACCAGAGCTGCGCCTTTATAGCGCGGATGCAGTAGAATTTTTCTCCAAGTACCCACAATGCATTTCGACCGGATTTTCCACTATTTTGTGCAGCTGCTCTATCTTCTGATATTTATTATCTTTGCTATATCTTACTAAGCTTTAACTATATTCTAATAATTATGATCAAGAAATCACAACTTACGTTTTCGCATTTAGTACAGTTTTCTTCACTTAATAATAATAATAATAATAATAATAATAATTATTATAATATAATTATTATTATTATTATTATTATTATTATTATTATTATTATTTATTATCACCATCGTCATCATCATCATCATATCATCGTCATCATAACTAAAAGTAGTACTGTGCAGTACTGTACTATTAAAATAAAACTTTATAGAGCTTGCAAAACAGCTTGCAAAAGGATAAAAACCAAACTGAACCATACAATGTCACATTTCTGTATCTGAAAAGACGTGACCTGGGATTTGTGGATTTAAAAATATTTAAAAAAATCACGCTTAGGCCTATGTGTTAGTAGGCCTATGTATAACGTGTGCTGAAGCACAACTATGTTACATAGTTTAGAAGTATTCATTTTTAGTGATCCATGGAAAGATTTTGTATTGGCTAGCAAGAACAAGCTTTAAAATTTTAACACTGTGTACAAATGGTGTGTGTGTGGGGGGAGAGGGTGGGGGAGCCGCAGTTCCCACGGCTCCCTTTGTATACGTCTCTGACAATAGTTATTCATCGTATCCGCACTATAGGCCTGCTCTGCTGATGTGTAACGTCGCTAGCTCTCTGAGGTAACGCGTACTGCAGGAGCACAAACCAGCATAGACACGTATTTAACAAGCACACAGTTTGTATACTGATCATATCACTATAGGAACCAATGACTGCAGCTACAACAGTTGATTAAGAAAACTAACATTAAAAGACGGCGATATTTTACTTAGGTTAGATTTAATGCATTCAAAATTGTCCTTCGGGCATTTCAGGCCCTCGCGGTAACTACGCAGCCATTTTTAGCTCTGATTAGGAGCTCTATGAGTAACCTTAACAATTCGCCTTGAAAATGTCTCTTTCCTCAGATTAGTTCTAGAGTAATGGTGCTTTAATTTATATGAATGGCCTCTAGTGACACTATCAGTATTAGAATAAAAAAAAATCTTTAGAAATATTATCAAAACCATGAACAATTCTAAACACTTTCAATAAATTTGCACGCTGTCTTTGATACATTAGTGTTGGAAGATTTAGGGTTTTCAATCTTTCCTCATATGGGAGATGACGATATTCAGGAAACATCCTAGTAGCTCGCTGCTGTACGTTTTCAAGAAGGTCTTAATCTTTCGTAAAACTTGGGGAATATACAACATTGCAATACTCTAAAATAGGTCTCACAATAGATTTATACAAATTTAAAAGCCTTTTTTATTAGAAAACGAAGAGATCTTTTAATCATTCCTAATTTCATGTTGGCTCTTTTTGAGATGTCAGCAACATGCACCGCGAAGTTTAAGCTACAATAAAAAATGACGCCCAAATCTTTTTCGTTATCCACCGCCTCAAGCATAAAATTAAAGGGCAACTGCCACTTTTTAGACCACTCACATAATGCATTAATATCTGACTGTAAGCTTACACTATCCTCATGTGAATCCACAATTCTAAATAATTTTGTCATCAGCAAACAGTTTTACCTCTGAATCTGTAACCGAGGGTAGATCATTAATAAACATTATGAAACAAAATGGCCCAATTACACTCCCTTGCGGAATTCCACTAATTTCTGAAGACTGACCAGAAAAATTCCCATTTACAGAAACTCTTTGTGTCCGACCAGAAAGATATGCACCAATACAAGTAAGAAGTTTACCACGAATACCAAAACTAAATATTTTTTTTTAAATAATCGTTGATGCGGGACGGAATTGAAAGCTTTCTTAAATTCAAAGTAAATGAAGACAAAGCTACGGGATTCATCAATATTAGTACTCCACTGTTCAAGGACTTCAAGTAGCTGGGTTACGCAATACCGACCATTCCTAAAACCATGCTGTTCATTACACAACAGACTATTACTTTCTAAATGATCCATAATTTTAACACAAATAATCCACTCAAAGGTCTTACAAACAAGAGACGTTAGACTAACAGGTCTGTAATTAGATGGACTGTTCTTACTTTCTTTAGAAAAGCTGACCCACTCTTCTTTCCAAGATACAGCAAGTACAGCACCCTCATTCAAAAGTTTGTTAAATATTATTGATAAAGGAAAAGAAAGCTCATAGCGAAGTTCAAACAATACCCTAGAGTGGATACTGTCAGGTCCGGCAGGTTTGTCAAACTTTTAATTAGACAGTAAAGTTAAAATTTCTTCCTCACTAAAAAACAAAGCACTAGTCAATAAAACATCAGTCACAGAAGGAATTTTAGGGATATTGGATAAATCCTCGACTGAAAAGACACTGCTAAAAACAACTATTCAACAAATTAGCCTTTCCATGATCATCAGAATTAGAGTCACCATTTTCTGAAATCAACTTGGAATTCCTGATCGGCTCTTACTGACTTTTAATGTAATTCCGAAAAATTTTCTCATTAGTTTTGATCTCATCTCTCAGTTTATTTTCAAAGTTTGATTTTGTCTTTCTGATTAAGTTTGTTGCAAGGTTTCTGTCCTCAACGAATTTCTTCCATCTAACCTTCTCATCCGGTCGTGATCGTCTTTTACTTTTACTGTACTTCTTCCAACTTTTATTTTTAAATTTTATAGCTCTAAGGCAATCTTTGTTCATCCATAGCTGCCCTGTCGACAATGACACTTGGAAAAAATTGCTAACGAGTTCCAAGTACGCTGGGATGTCCCACATGCTCGTGGAGCCCTAGATGGTAAACATGTTCCCATTAGACCTCCACGCAGTGGATCCATGTACCACAATTACAAAGGATTTTATTCAGTTGTAATCATGGCACTTGTTGATGCAGATTACAAGTTTCTCTGGATTGATGTTGGTGGTATGGGATGCAGTCTGATGCACAGATTTACAATCAGTCAGAATTGAAAGAAGCATTAGAAGATGGATCCATTGGATTTCCCCAACCCGAACCTTTGCCAAATGCTGACAAGGTCTTTCCATATTTCATATTGGCAGATGATGCATTTAGCCTACGCACATACCTCATGAAGCCATACTCTTCCCGTAACTGTAACATGACAAGAGAAGAAATGATTGCCAACTATTGGATATCTAGAGGCAGACGAGTGGTTGAAAATGCCTTTGGAATTATGGCCCAGAGATGGCAGGTTCTCTTGCCACTAATTCCGCAGAAACCAAGCACTGCACAGACCATCATAGAAGCTAGTGTCTGCCGTCATAACTTCATACGTCTCAGAAACACTGTCATACAGAATGATCATCTGGATACAGAGGATGCTGATCACAATCTCATACCAGGGTCATGGAGACAAGATGCTAACTTACCAGACATTGAAGTATCTCAGAGGGGAAACAGAGACACAGTTGTTGCCAAGCACCACAGGGACTATTTGCGGGCATACTTTAACTGTCCAGCTGGAAGTGTACCATGGCAAGACAGAATGATTGATAGACAATGAACAATTACTATGTAAATCCAGTTCTATATGTTTATTCATTAATTGTAACCAGCAAGTTTTTGCAATACTTAAAATGTATTTAAATGCAATTTGCTGTTTTATCATTCATAATAATAAAGATCCATGGAACCCCATACACTGACAGGCTTCTGTACATGGGGGTGCCACATGTTAGGGGGTGGCTGCTAAGGCGCTGAAGCAAGTGAAGAACAGGAGGATGAAGCAGAAGAGTGTCCTGCCAGCGGTTCAGAAGTTGGACCCTCCTCTTTTCGCTTAAAGTCTGTATCCTTAAATATCAAGACAGTTCTCATGATAACTTTCTGCATCTCCTCCCACACTGTAGGGTGCATGTCATAGATGGATTCTCTGACGTATTCTATGAAGGCTTCTTTCTTGCGGTCTGTATTGGGCCTCACTATATGCTCCATCAAATTCTTCTGCATCTCGAAGAACTGATCCATCTTGTTAGTGAATGTTAAAGAGATGGAGTCAGCAGTCTTTGGAGTTGAAGAACGTGACTCACTTGCAGATTGTGATGTGGCCATGACATCTACGGACTGTCTTGCAGCACAAGGTGGAATCACAAGATCATCATCAGTCTCACCAGCAGAAGCTTAAGGGATGTTGCCAGACAGCAGCTTTGACCTAGGTTAAAAAATAATAATAAATATTTTAAAATGCAACTACATTGTTGATTTTAACAGTTTTAATACAAAATCATCAATTTATACCACATATAAAATTCTGATTGCCATTTAAATTTCTTATAATCAATATCAACAATTTACTTACACTCACAAGAGTCCGTTTTTTCACTTCATATCTGAAGGGTGCAAGGAAAGCAAAGTTCGTCAGTACCCATTCGTCTCTTTCAGACTGCTCAGCAACACCACCACCAGCTTTTGTCTTCTTCAGCTTGGTGAAGCGTGTTCTGAGGCTTTTATACCAGGCTTGCAAATCCTCTACTGTCTTCCCCAGCAATTCCACCTGCTGCTGCCACAAATAACATTTCTATTTGGTAATTTTGTAGCTCTCTAGTTTCTTATTGTAAATTATTTCATTGGATTGCAGCCACTGTACCATCATTTCCTCTTGCTCACTGGTGAGGTGTGTCGAAGTTTTTGACCTTTTTTTTCTTGCTCTGTTGAATCTGTGATTCTGCTTCATCATTTTCAGAATGAGGTGGTGATGATGCCTCACTCCCTAGAGCTTCCTCTTCTTTGTTCCAGATGTGTTTGATCCAATGACCGGGGTAATAATATGAAGCGCTTGAGGCTTTGTTAAGGCATTAAGCGCTATATAAAAACGACATATTATTATTATTATTATTATTATTATTATTATTATTATTTTTATCTTTGTCAGCAGCAGGAGTAGGTGGGCCAGTATTTTTCCTTGGCGTGTTTACTATAGCAAGTACTGAATCGAAATGAGAACGGGCTAGATATGGGTCGTATTACAGCAGATCGGACTTGAACATGAACCAGATCCCCGCTCTGAACGTTTTCAAGACTGCCTGAGAACGAAGTGCAAACGGGCAAGACTGAGCATGAACTGGTTTTAACGGACACGTCGTAGTGCGAACGGTGTAGGAACGTCCTAGAAAGGATTGAAACTTAATGTGAACGGGGTTAAACGGGTTGAGGACGGATTGGAAATTTGTAATAACTTACTAAAAACGACATTAAGCGTAACGTCTTCCCGCTTTGTAACGTTGTACAAACCGTCTGCAATCGTAGTGGACTTACTTCAAACTCTGCTGTGTCGTAGTAAAAGCCAAAATTGCACGTTTGAACCCGTCCTCATCCCGTTTCATGAAATTTTCAGAACGGGCAGGAACGTTCTTCGGACTAGTTTAGTGTGAAGGGGGCATAACGAAAAAATGTGAATTATAAGGTAATACGCCCGCGCGCGATCCAAAGGCGGGGAACACATTGGGTTGTCGCGTCAAAGGTCTCTGTTGCCGAGTGATCTCCTTCTCAATAATAATACCTTTATGAAAAAACGTAGGCAACTCACGATTTTTTGTCATGTGAACGCAGCTTAAGGATGGCAAAATTCTGGTTTGATGTTAGGATTATTGCTCAAAATATAGATTTTAATGATTTTTTTGTGCCTGCTGTAGTGATTTTGATACAATAAAGAAAAAATAGGTGTTCCCTTAATAGGGGTGAAATTGTATTGATTTGACCCTTTTGTGCACTCAAAAAGTGTCCCCGTTCTCTTAATAGGGGTTCCCCTTAATAGGGGTTGGCTGTAGTGTTAAAAGATATATTGCCTCTTTTCACGGAAAAATGTCCCTTCGTCCACTGAATAGAGGTGTTCCAAAGGAGGGGTTCTACTGTATTAGGAACAAGAGCAGGCACTTCGCGAAGCCGTGACGCTCGAGTAATTTCTTTCTATGTTTACCTAAGATAGGCCTATAAAGTGTAGTACCAGTAGTAGAGGTAGGCCTACCATCAAAGGCAAGAGAAAAAGATCGCTCACCTAAATCTAACTAAAAGCTGAGTTAGGTGCTACCTATGGCTCCTATGCCCCCCCCCCTACTAGGCCCCATAGCTAGGGTCGTGGCCTGACACCAACTATGAAGTAACCAACTTCATGGTTCATTTCTCTTTCCAATTTTAAGACATTTTAATGTTGTACAAGTGAACATTCTAAAACATTCCTATCTTATTAGCTCTTCAAATTGTGTATTCTCAAACAGCTCTCAAATATCTTAGAATGTTCATTTACAAAAAAAAAAAAATAAATAAATACCGAGGCGCGATTCGAACTCACGACCTTCAGTTCCGTACAACACAGCGTTAACCGACCGCTCTCCTTACACGACGTGTCCTGTTAGAGTTCGTAATTAATGGCAATTATGAACCCGTGCCGAAAACCCAATATGAAAATATTGATTATTTACGCCACTGTGTACAGTACATAAGCATGAATTCCTCCATGATGTAAGCATGTTTTAATATACTCTATTGCTTCTATTATACTGCCCTTATCGGAGCTTTCGAGATTATGATAACTTGTTTTTGTTGAGTAATAGATGATATGAACTGGTATTTACACCAGTTTTCTATTCGTCCGATCGTGGATTTCACCACTGCGCAGACAGGCGTGGTTTAACGAAAAACGACGGGTCAAATACGGCCAATGATTTTTTTTTCTCAATGAGACATATCACATTCTTTACCTCTCACCATGAAAAGGTAGGCCTACCGATTTCAAACGTTTTCGGTTTCCTTTCAAAATTGAATTCAGAAACGTTGGTCACACCCTTGTGATCCCACATTCCCCCAGGGGTGGCGCCAGGATTTGCAGTATGAGGTTGTATAGATGTGTATAAGAGACAGACGTACATGCACGCTTCAATGAACATTTGGCTAATTGACCTAGAATAGCCACAATACGCTTTTCAATGTGCTCAGTCATGTGTGGTGTCATCTACTCGCAATATCTTTCTAACCGATTGTCATTTCTAAATCATATTCAGTGGTCATAAACTTCAGGTCAAGGTTGAATGTCAAAATATTTTGCGTGCGCGTCATAACGATGATTGTAGTATGCAATCTGGAGAGTGAGCCCTCTGGGTCAGCAGAGGCAGATAAATAAAGACCATACAGAAAGACAATAAATAGAATCACATGTTGTATAATGTTCTGCTAATGTATGTATAACAACTCATCACATGGTGTCGAAAGAAACTTGGTTGCCTCCGGCTGAGGTACAACCCATCAATGGAAATTGTGCATCCTTGTGAAGCTACAAGAGATCAACGCCTGTCTCTTATACACATCTAGATGTGTATAAGAGACAGATGTTAGAGTTCGTAATTAATGGCAATTATGAACCCGTGCCGAAAACCCAATATGAAAATATTGATTATTTACGCCACTGTACAGTACGGTACATAAGCATGAATTCCTCCATGATGTAAGCATGTTTAATTATACTCTATTGCTTCTATTATACTGCCCTTATCGGAGCTTTCGCGATAATGATAACTTGTTTTTGTTGAGTAATAGATGATATGAACTGGTATTTACACCAGGTTTCTATTCGTCCGATCGTGGATTTCACCACTGCGCAGACAGGCGTGGTTTAACGAAAAACGACGGGTCAAATACGGCAAATGATTTTTTTTTCTCAATGAGACATATCACATTCTTTACCTCTCACCATGAAAAGGTAGGCCTACCGATTTCAAACGTTTTCGGTTTCCTTTCAAAATTGAATTCAGAAACGTTGGTCACACCCTTGTGATCCCACATTCACCCAGGGGTGGCGCCAGGATTTGCCCGACGAGGGGCCGAGGTTCCTGACATGGGGCCGATGCCCCCGACGAGGGGTCAGATTTCCCCGACGAAGGCAAATTGGGCGTGGTCGCGAGCTTCGATTAAAAGGTTTCGAAATGGTCCAGGGGGCGAAGCCTCCGAAAATGTTGACAATTTAGGGGTTTCAAAGGCTTGTTTAATCGATCTTAGAGTCTACTAATATGTAGAAAATGCATATAATTTTTTTATCCCTGACGAATTGTGCTTTTTCTCTTCGACGGAGAGGGGGCGGGGGTTGGGTACGCAACTCTTCCACAGGGGGCCATGCGCCGCCCCCCCCCCGCTGGCGCCACCTCTGCATTATGCCCTAGAAACAGGGTTCTTTTGTAACTAACTCGTAGCATGTTTCATTCTATTTTTAGTTTCGAGGGTGTGTTGACAAAAGTGTATAAGTACAATAGTGATACCGGTTTATACGAGTATTTCGTGTCCTTGCCGAACACGAATCGTGTTGTGGGTATGAAGGCGTTTGATATCAATGGTCGAATGTTTCTCTTTGTTGCAAATCAATTGGAAGGATCATCATCTACCACAACATCACGACTGTTTGTGATCAACGATGACACAGGTAATTAAGTGTACAAAGTTCATACACACGCATATGTAATTTATAATACTAGTAATATACACGTGCTCCACACGGTGTTGAAAATGGGTGGGGAAAAGTGGTGATAAAGTGTATTGCTGAATGTCAATGGAAATCGAGGAGGCAATCGTTGTGGAAGTTATGGTTAGCATGTTATAATTTTTTCTAAATGACGTCTTTGTAGATATTATTATGGGTGTCTTGCTGAATAGTCTTTGTGTTGTGAGGAATGTGCAGTTTGATGAAGAGTGGATCCAGAATTTTTCAAACGGGGGCTACAGCAGTTTTAGAATAGATAAATGTAGCACACAACATCAATACGCACCTCCCTTTCACCCTTACTGGATCCGGCCTGCCTGTTGATGCGATTGTTTACTTAAATTCGTGGTGTTGATTAGTCGAGCTGGCTTGACCCCAAAGTTAAACTTCAGTTCCGCTATTTTTTGTCTTTCGTGGGTGTAGCCCACCTGTATTCTCTCTTTTTTCATTGTTTTCATTTTTTCCAATAACTCTTTCAGAAATATAAAACATTTCATGATTTGTTAATAAAATACATTATAAGGTAAAATAAGGACATGTACTTATGTTTCTTAATAAAAACACTCGATAAAATAAACTTCAAATTAATTATAATATACATAAACATATACATAAATGCATACATATACACAACATACACACACACTTAGTAAGTGCGTGTGTATGTTGTTGTTATATATATATATATATATATATAACAACTTTAGAGGCATGCCTCAATGAATATGCCAAATGAATAAGCCAAATATATATCTGTCTCTTATACACATCTAGATGTGTATAAGAGACAGATATAAATCCAGAATTATTATTATTATAACGAAAAAATGTGAATTATAGGGTAATA
>NW_022709610.1:1556386-1561913 GCF_011630105.1 Anneissia japonica | reverse complement strand
ATTAACTTTGTTGTTACTATGGCGTTTATGTTTGCTTTCTGTTGTGTGTTATAACAGTTGTTAAACCTTTTTTTTTCAAAGACGTGCACACTCATTCTGTATAAATGAGTATATTGTGGGCCTATCCACTGCAAGACTAAAAAAAAAATCAACGTAACCATGGGGACGTGTACTTCTACTGTTATTTTGTTGATTTTTTAGCAAAGTATTTTGTGTGTAATTATGTTTCTAAGGTTGAAAAAGTCTTTGTAAAAAATGGCACAGTTTAGAGGCCGGTCGGAAATTTGAGAGCCGGACAGGGATGAACGGCGAGGTGAGAAACCCTGTGATAATTATGAATATTTTTATTAACATTTTAACAGAATATTATGTTACAAAGAGGTGTTAAAGAGGTTGCCCGTCGGGACGCACCCTATTTATTTTTGGTTGCCCGACGCAGATATTTGGTTGCCCTGGGACGCCGGGCAGGTGATTCTGCGAGCCTTGATTAATTTGTAAGCCTTGAAAATTGTGAATCAGTAAAATCTTTAGCCATACCTCTTTAAATGCTCCATAAATGATTACATTTATAATGCACGGTAGTTAATTCGCAGGATTTTCTTAGGTGACAGCTACCGGAGCTAGCCCAGCATACTGGCACCAAGATACCTCTGTGTGTACGGTAGAGATGGCAACGCCATTTCATCATCTGGAGAGCGCATCTTCCTTCACTTGGCGAAGGATCAACTTATTTTTATATATATATATATATATACACGAAACAAACGATGTCAGAACTTAGTTACTTCATATTATTTATATAAAAATATATAGTTTACTACATATTATATATTTCCACTACAATATTGTTTCGCACTCATCAGGCGGATATGTACAACTGATGTTATTACAAGGAAAACTTAAGCATATCATTAATTGAGAAGCAGAATAGCGGTGATTAAAAGGGTCTATTGTCTAGATGGTATACCGTATTGTTTATCTATGGATTAGTAATCATTGGTTTATTAGCAGGAATTTCCTCCTGTGCCTACAAGTGGATATTTGAGTTGAGAGAACTTAACTCAGGATGACAAATAATTAGAAACTTTTCATGTAGGCATAGATTGCATCGTTTTATAGTATTAGAATATGGTCTACATTGTTTTATAATTTTCCATTTTATGGTATATTGCGTCTTAGTGTCTTTCAATGACCAAATGTGTTTACTAATTAGTTCAGTACTATTTCTGTATTTAGCATTACGGAATGAGTTAGTATGGTTTCTATATCTATTTTATTTTAAGACCGATGTAAGTTTCTTCATTCTTGTTGTCGACTCTTGTTACTGTAGCTTGATAAACAATCCCTTCGGTGAAGCATTTACCAGATAGTGGGCATTCGCTCTTTTGGAGACAGTTACATGCAGGGTTATTCTTCTGAAGTTCCTTAGACAATATAGATTTGTTGTGTGAATTAATAACACTATACATGTTCGGCATGCAGCTGTAGCTGAGTTTCAATGTGTTCCTGTTAAATAGCTTTCTAAGCTCGTGTTCTTGCGGGAAGCATTCATCCACTATATGTAGACATTTGTGGCCTATATTGGTAGCGTACGGGGTTAAACCATATGACATTTCGGCTGCGCGATCGTTTTGACTTTGTGGGTACAGGCTTAAAATTCAATTTGTAGTCGTAGCCGCTTTTGTGGAGGGCCTCTTGATACGTTGGAGCAGCTGAATCGAACGATTCCTTATCAGACGAGATGTTGGATAGTCTTCTATTGATGGCTTCTGGTATGTTACGAATTATTGACGGTGGGTGGTTGCTTTGTTGATGGATGTAAAGGGGGTATTGTTTGGTTTGGAAAATGGTTTGAATGTTCCGGTTCTTAAATCTAGGGTTATGTCCAGGTAATCAACTGATTTTTTGTTGGCTTCTATGCTGAGATGTAGATTGTTGTCCCGAAATACCTTAATACACTCAATCTTTCTCGGTGACACGTCAAATGCGGCTAGACCGTCATCTCTGTATAGGCCGATTTTGTTGCCATAGGCCTATGACGGTGTTAGCTGGAATAGTAGATACGATCCGACTAGCTCGCAGGTTTCTGCACCGTATAAATAGTTTACCGTATCAGTCTTGTATAGTACAAATAATAATAACAAATAATAATAATAATAATAATAATAATAATAATAATAATAATAATAATAATTTTAATAATTTTGAGAAGGCGTTTTTATAACGTTCTCAAAACTTTCAATCCTACTTACTACAAAAACAACAACATCATCCTTAAACCAATGACTGGATAAATTTGTCTTTTACATATTCAACCATTTCATACTGGCTTTAGTACATGCGTATACTCATTTTAAATTTTGTTTTTAACTTTTAAACAGAAAGATTTCCAAAATATATTTGCATTTGGTTCTCTTTTTATCATTTTTTCTCTGTTAAGCCAATTTTATAAATAGAGAATGTAAGTAGAGACATAAGTTCATTCAGAATTTTTTTTTATAGTTCCAACAATAATGTCAAACCAGTTTATTGATTCTACACCTGGAAAGTCGCATTTAGTAATAATTGCATTTAAATCTTTTCCACACAGGTTAAACTTTTGTACATTTAAAAAAACATATGGTGTTCATTTTCTATTTCTTTATAACGATTGTCACATAAATAACTTGTAACTACTCTCCATGTTTTAAATAGTCTTTTATTACAAGGTAGGATGCGATGTAAAGCTTAAAGTTAAACTGAGCAATTTTTGTAATATGTTTCACACCTTTCACTTGATTGTACCATACCTCGTCCCAGTTAATTACTTTAGTGTTAAACTTTACTTCCGATACCCATCCGTTATTTGTCACTACATATTCTGTATCTGTATGTATTGTTTTTATCAATTTAAGGAATGACATACCGAACCTAAACTTGTTTAGAACTGTAAGGATTAAATTTCTGTCAATTGAATCAAATGCTTTTGCAAAATCTAGAAATATCATTGCTCCTGGTTTGTTGTAATCATTTGTGTAAGAAAGTATATCATTTACTAAAGAGTATGTTTTCTCCACCAAACCTCCCGGTGATATAACCTTTTTGATAATAATTAATGATAGATCCAGACACGGTTTGCAGTCTGTTAAAGAGAACATGAGACATAATTTTGTAATCCACGTTTAATAAAGTAATAGGTCTCCAATTATTAAATTGTTCCCTCTGTCCATTTTTAAATAATAAATTGATGATACCTCGTCTTTGCGAATTACTTAACAATAATTTAGTGCATCACATAGAATTGTTTTGATATAATCCCAAAAATGAAGATAAAATTCTACACTCAAGCCATCACATCCAGGGCTTTTATTGAGTTTCATTTTATCGACAGCCTCTGTACATTCTTCAACAGTAATTAAACCTTCGCATTTAATCGATTTATTTTCTGAAAGTTTTTTAATATTCGATTTATTTATTTAGATATGCATTAACCATATTATCTTTAGGGATATTTTTGTTTGAGTATAAATTTCGATAAAACTTAACTTGCTCTATTAAAATTTCATCAGTATCTGACGTATATTTACCATTGTCTTTTAGTACACGAGTAATATGTTTTCTTTTTGCATTGCTTTTTTCTAATCCTAAAAAGCATTTGTTGTTCTTTTCTCCAATACTATTATTTATTTTCAGATTCCTGTGTTTGAGACAACCCAATAGTCAAGTTTTCTGTATATATTCTTCCTCCTCCATGTAAATTGGGTTTCGTTTTTGTGGCGATGCCGCCATATATCTATTAATTTATGTTTATGTATACTTTTTTACAACACCAACGGTGAATTATCATAATTTGGTATGCTTTTTCTTTGCGGTCTAACACACAGTTCATGTCGCCTCCCATTACTATGATTCTTCCTTTTCATAACAAAGGCGATCGATTTTCTTATCAATTTTTTTTTGACAAATAATGAACATTTTTTTTTATAGTTGTTTAGTGCATAAACATTAATTAGGTTAATTTTTCCCCAATATACTGTAAACGTATAAATAAAATTCTATCCTCTTCATCTGCAAATTTACAATCAACATTTGTATCACAACGTGACTTAATCAGTTTCGAGACTCCTCTACTGTCAGTTGTCCCGAAGCTGTGGTATGCTTCTCCTTTCAAAAACTTATTAAGACAAATAACTGACTCTTTGTCAAAATGCGTTTCTCGTAACAGAACAATGTCTACGTTCTGTTCCTTTAACAATTTAAACATTTTCCTTTTTTTATTATTATCTCTCAAACCTCTAACATTTAATGAAATTAAATGTAGAGTAGTATTTTTTTTTCTTTTCATTTTAAAATTTTTAGGTATTTTTTTAAATTTTATATACAAAATACGTTATCGTTGTTAGCAAAGGAACGGACGAACAAGCCTAACTTACAGAATCCGATTTTTTCCTTCTTTTCTGCATTTTTTCTCCACTTCCTGTAAGTTTTTTCCTTTTGAATGCAGCAAATGTGTGTCGGGCAGATGTGGTAGTATCAGCGTTACTATTTGTAAATGTGTCTGGCTTATCTGTGGTGACGAAGTCAGTAATTGGTCTCATCCCTTTGATGGTTTTTTATGTTTTCTCTTCTTTTCTTTCTGTTTTCTTTTCTTGGTGGCGATTAGCAGAATTCTATATTATATTAATACACCTCTTTGGTTTCGGCGACTTTTTATACCTGCCGCCGTTGGCGGCGCCATAACATTGCCATAACTGGGGGGCTTCTCCATGGCAGCCAAAAGAAATTTGTATTGATCCACATTGAAAAAAGTGAAGCAACATATGAGTAAATTTCTCGCACGATAAAAAATCGAAAAAATTGTACTAGGTTTGATCTACATGAGCTTGTGCTTCGTACAGGTCATTCCATTCATCGTAGAAGGAGCCTTAAGTGGTGAAAGCGTACCTGTCGTTAGCCATATAGTAGTCTAGGTCAATGCATAACACCGGCTTTATAAAAATAATTATAAAATTAAAAATTGTTAATCTTATTATTGAGGAAAATACTATGTCCACGTTTAAGCTAAAGTAATTTATTAGTTAAATAATATATTTATAAAAAATATTTAAAGTAATTTTTAAATATGAAATAGGCCTACTATTTCTAGGCTTAGTCTATGTTTCAAAATAATCTTATATTAGATGTATGTAAATATAAAATAGAGAATAGTATAATATGTATGCTTTATATTGCAAGCATTTTTAATTTAATGTGGAACAAAAGATTGTATAGTGTAGGCCATAGGCGTAGGCTTGGACACATTAGAATTATAAAAATAATAAATTGAAGTAAAAATGAAATATGTTATTGTTCAAGATTTGTATTATAAAAAATTCAGGATGAAGAAAAAAAAGCAAAGAGATCCGGAGCGGCTCAGAATTGTACCAAAAATTATATGACAATGATGGCTCACTTATATACTTTACGAGTTTGTAGAATATTTTGGACACTATTCATTAGAGGCCAAAGTGTCTAGCCTCACGTTTCGTAAATTCGATGTATATATATA
>NW_022709610.1:1550587-1555221 GCF_011630105.1 Anneissia japonica | reverse complement strand
TGAAAGTCTACAGTGTTTCCAACGATGTTTCATCATTTTAACCTTTTACCCGACGATAGCCAAGTACAAGATGCGTTTAGTAGTTGGGAACTATCTGTTAAGATACTCTTTACTTTATCAATTATTTTGATTTCAAAGATGTCATATATATATATATATATACTCTCTTCCTTTTAACTTTTTATTGACCCTGTTTTTTTCCGGAAAGACAAGTTCCGGTACCAAAAGGAGCGCGATACACAAAGGCAAGTAAAGATTTTTTTTTTTAATTGTGAATGATCTGAACATTGCTCGTACAAAACCCAGGGGTTGTAGAGCCGGCAAAAATAAGCATAGGCCAATACCAGTCATGATTTCAACGCGCTCTAGGAAAGCGAGGAACGTGAGTTGCTGTAACCATAAGAATTTAATTGAGGTAGCCTCAGGTAAATGGACTTTGCCTTCCTTTTGGTTGACTAACGCCAGATCTTTACCTAATACAATGGATGTTTCACCTGTTAGGATCAATAAGGAAAAATCTAACAAAGTTGCCATAACCGAAACTCATCTTTAGCCATATCTAGCTGATAACCTGTTTTGTTCAAGTTTTAAAGTGACAAGTGATGGTTTTAATAGACATTTCCCTAGTTACTGTTAATAAAGAGCCGAGACAAACCATGTGTTAATAATGTGTTCAAGAAGGATATATACGCGAGCGCCAAGTTGCATTCAACACAGACCACTATTCTGAGCAGTACAAGCGTCTCCGTAACAAAGTAAACTGTCTTGCTGTGTCTCTTCGGAGAACATTTTATAAGATCAATTTAGATCACTTGTTTAAATCAGATTCTCGTTCATAGTGGGAGGGAGTAAATCAGTTTTTAAACTTAGAGAGGAAAAATAATAGTTTTGTTAAGGTTTTGGCAAGTGAAGTCTGTGGTGGCGACTTTGTTTTGCTCGCCAGCAATATCAATATGTTCTTACAATCACATCCTCAGATATCAAATCAAATCAAATCAGGATAGGGTTTGCTCATTACTTGACAATCTGATTGTTACTCTTTTTGAGGTTGAGTCTTTGCTTAAAGAAATTAAGCCTAACAAACCCCAGGCCCGGATTGTATCCCCCACCCCCTGGGTCCTACAATATTTTGGCCAACCCTCTATGCTCATTTTTTAACAGTAGTATAAGAGAAGGGGTTTATTCCAGAGATATGGAGGTGTGCGGACATAATTCCAATTCCAAAATGTAAATCCCGTAGATCAGTTGAAAAAGACATCCGGCCAATTTCCTTAACATCATGTATAGTTAAAATTTTAGAAAGGGTTGGTGAAAGAACATGGGAGCAAGTTAAGGATAAAATCATCTTTAACCAGTTTTGGTGCTCTAAAGGAGTATTAACAGTTGATGCATTAGTAAATTTTCTCCATGAATGTTACAAAGCTACTGATGTCCGAAAAGAGGTCAGAGTGCTCCTTCTTGATTTTAAAAAAGCTTATGACCTGGTGGACCACAATGTCCCTATAGATAAACTAAGACGGTTTGATGGTGATTTTGCTTAATTTCCTGTGTGGCATCTTTCCTTTGTGACAGAAAGCAGCGTATTAAGCTTGGACCTGTTTTTTTCTAGTTGGGTTTCCTTAAATGGGGGGATACCTCAATCCTCTTGGCTGGGGCCCATACTTTCATTGTCTTTGTCAATGACCTCATAGCCGGAGTGTCATGAATTAAATATATGGATGACACTACCGTCTATGAGCACATTGCAGGCCCGTAGCGATTGGGGGGGTTATGGTTTGGGCGAACCCCCCTTTTCTAGCGAATCCCCCTGTTTTCTAGCGAACCCCCTCGAATTTTTGAATGAGCCCCACTCGGACGGAATGTCTGTTTTTAACTTACCTAACATTAAATCAAAATTTAGCACCTAATTAATTATTTGGTCACCCGTTTTTAAATTGTAGCCTGCGATAGAAGCCTAAATTCATAGAATATCTGAGCTTCATAAGTTCGGAGATTTAAATTGAACGCAACTCCAGCAAACCATGACTTTACGATGGCACACATAAGAATGGCAAACAGCGATAAAAACCCGGCTGCCGTCTCAACTTTCACTGGCCTTTGGCTGAATGTTTGTAAGAAATGTACCAACCGTTAACGAAACCGGTCGCCGTCTACCTAGAGTAAATGGTGCCACCAAACGAAGCTAAAGTTTTGCGACTTAATTTAACAAATGTAGATAAAGTTTTGCGACTTAATCACCTGATTGTGGATTGTGTGGTTAGTAAATCCATAGCCATACGGTACTGTCTATAGCGCAGACACTAAACTATGTGCTGATGGAGCATTTTGGGGAAATTGACTCTCATTTTTTCCATCCCAAACAAAATATTATTAATAAATCAACATGGTCCATCTCAGTCATTATAGCCAGTCACAAAATTAGGCTAGGAATTTTGTTTTCAATAGCAGACACACACTACAGAACGGAGTGCGTCAAAACGAGTGTTTGTTAATTTTTAGTGATAAAGAATGATGAAACGTCCTAAAATAACTGACTTTATTTCGTCCGCTGCTGCAAAGAAGAAAGCGACAGATAGTCCTTTAAGGTGGGTTATTGATTTCAAAATCAATTAGCCTAGCCTAGATGTTGACTAGCTAGGTTCACTCCTCTTCATTTAGAGACAGAATTATACCCCGACGACAACAAACTAGTGTAGGCCTAAGTACAGTAGGACGTACTAGGCCTATGGCTTTTGTTGTAAAAGTTGAAGTGCATGTACAAAATGCGCCAAAGGCCTACATTTAAAAAAAATAAAAAATTGTTAATTATTATTGGTTGGCATGGGACCGGGGCAGGCAGTCCAGCTGTACCGTCGAAAGTCCTGGAATTCGACGATGACGTCAGTGAACGTTTACAAACTCCACGTAAACTGGGGTAACATTGGCATGCAGGAAACTTTGGCAGTTCACTACCTGCAAATTTTGTCGGCTCGTTCGTAGGATTTCTATTCATCTGATTGGAGAATGGTTGGTACCAACTTGTTCAGAAATAAATAATTTCATTATATCAAGCTTGATTAAAAAAAAAACAATATGTTTTTATAAAAATATAAGAAAGACTTTAAGGGCGTGGCCTAATTTTAAGGGTCATTTTAAAAAATTGCAAATAAATAGAAAAAAAATAAAATCGAAGACAGGCCATGGTAACGCCCTCTAGTTGTGTCAAATGTAAAGAAAATCGTGTAGAAAAGCCTTTACCGATCGTGCATTGTTCGCCAAACTTCTTTCGAAAAATCATAATATTCAGAAAATGTCCAGCCTTTGTTATAGCAACTATTTGCTTGACCTTGAACGGTAAGTCAGCTATATATGAGCTAAATAACATATTGAGTGTGTGACTATGAAAGAATACTCTGTAATCATGATTTAAAAACATGTTTAAAGCCCCATTCCCGGCAAAATTTCAATTTAAAAAAAAAAATCTAATTTTTGTATAATGTTATAAAGATTTATAAATACAATACGGAATTGCTAGTTTAACTGAATTTAGACAGCTTGTCTAAGCATCTTGCAATGAAGCTAGACGACATTCACCATGCATGAGGCATCATGCTGCATGCCTGTGCCTGACCTTTAACTCCTCCAAGTCTAGGCCTAGTCAATTCTCTCTAGCCTAGGCGAGAATGTTTAGCATAATTTAGGGTACTGGACACACCCACAACCACTAAATTATTTATGGATGATGTATTCAGAAGTGTCTATACAAATAATTATCAAAATTATTAATCCTAACTAAAAATAATAGTATAATATAATATTATTTATGATGCCAACATTACTACTAGGCCTAAACCCGGAAGTAAATGTTTTGTTTTTGTTTGGTTAGGTAATATCAACGTAAATTTAAATAGTAATACATATAAAGGTTTATACTGTATAACAA
This sequence comes from Anneissia japonica, assembly GCF_011630105.1. Lineage (NCBI taxonomy): Eukaryota > Metazoa > Echinodermata > Crinoidea > Comatulida > Comatulidae > Anneissia > Anneissia japonica. The sequence goes on along the minus strand of NW_022709610.1, from coordinate 1,551,299 downwards.
TAAAGTTACCTTTCTTTCATGTATTTATTTAAGACCAGGCCTTTTTCTGTATAGTGAATTTAAAAATGTCAGTAGGGAGAAAACAATTTAAAAGTGTTTGGTATTATTAAATGGTTTCGCTTTTAAATTGCAGTTCCACCATGGTTTGTAATTACAAGGCAGGAAATGGAAAGAGGAAATATAAATCGTTCAGTGACAATGATGTATAAGAAGCCGTAGATGCCGTACGAGGTCGACTCTACAAAACAAGCTAAATCAAAAGCATAAGAAAAATGTAGGACGACCTACAGTGCTGAGTGAAGCGGAAGAGATGGTTCTCGTTCAAACGCTCTTGGAAGTGGCAAAATGGGGGTACCCATAACTCCATATGACCTGAAAATGATTATTCAGACATATCTGAATAAACAAGGGAGAGAAGTTAAGGTGTTCAATGCAATGGTGGTGAATATAAGCCTGAATTTGGTTGCGATGAATGTGTATGTGCGAGTGATTCGGACTATGGGATTTTAGCTAATATAAATGCATATTATTATACAGCACTTTAATACTTTATAATTATGATTTTTTAATGATTTCATACTGTTTTAAAGTTTTATTGGATGCTATTAAAGTTGATATTTGCTTGCCAATACAATTCAGCTTGTGTTTGTCTATTTTATTCTCGACATTTATGTTAATTCATAGAAAATGTGTCAAGTGCCAAAGTTGCCGC
>NW_022709610.1:1542627-1550137 GCF_011630105.1 Anneissia japonica | reverse complement strand
ACAGAACGGAGTGCGTCAAAACGAGTGTTTGTTAATTTTTAGTGATAAAGAATGATGAAACGTCCTAAAATAACTGACTTTATTTCGTCCGCTGCTGCAAAGAAGAAAGCGACAGATAGTCCTTTAAGGTGGGTTATTGATTTCAAAATCAATTAGCCTAGCCTAGATGTTGACTAGCTAGGTTCACTCCTCGTTCATTTAGAGACAGAATTATACCCCGTCGACAACAAACTAGTGTAGGCCTAAGTACAGTAGGACGTACTAGGCCTATGGCTTTTGTTGTAAAAGTTGAAGTACATGTACAAAATGCGCCTATATTAAAAAAAAAAATAAAAATTGTTAATTATAATTGGTTGGCCTGGGACCGGGGCAGGCAGGTCAGCTGTACCATCGAAAGTCCTGGAATTCGACGATGACGTCAGTGCACGTTTACAAACGCCATTGATTAGAATGAAAATAGACGCGCTGAATTTCGTTTTTTTTTTATGAAAGATAGAATTTATCGAACATTTATCTATATAAAAACAAGATTAATATTGTAGAAATTGTATTTCTAAAGATGCATATAATTCATATTTCATTTAGCAGACAATAAATATTCAAGAAGATATAATAAAAACGATTATTAATTCTAAAATGTGCATTAAATCTCAGCTATTATTAATCAGTATGTAGCTACTCTTACGTTAAAGTCTTAAAATAATAATTTCGAATTAGGCCAGTATATAACAAATAATTTTATTACAGTTTAGGTTCTCATGATGTCAGATAACGTATTGAATATGATGCTATATTTTGGGCTTTGACTTAATTTAACGATGGCCCTGTCAGTAGTAATGACAATATTTGTGCTTTTTTAGCCATGTAGTAAAATAGTACTATTATTTTCAGTGTACAAAATGAGAGACAAGAAAAAGTAGTAGAAGAAGAATAGGAAGAGGAGGAAGAAGAATAGCTTTTTTTGTTTTATAGTAATAAATGTGTTGAGTATATTGATATTGATTACGGTATGCGATGAGGGTTTTTTTTTTAAATATATCTTTCCGTGTTATTTAAACATGCCAATTCTCAGAAAATATTTTCTAATTTTATTATATTACCATGATAAAAAGGTGCACCTTTTTATTACATAGATCTTTTTCAAAACATAACTGCTTTAAAAAAAATTATATAGACCCATTAAACCAAAAACTGCCCTGGCTTCGGGGGCTTCGCCCCGGACCCCACCGTGGCCCTTAGGCAGGTCCTGGACCCCACGCCCAGAGAACCCCCCTTGAAATGACCTGGCTACGGGCCTGCATTGGCAGAGACAGATCTAGTGGGCTCCAGTCAATACTTGATATGGCATTTGATTAGACTCTTGATTATCATATGGTTATCAATACACCAATAAAACTGTTGAAATGCTAATTAGCTGCAAATCTAATAAATCAAACTTTGACCCTCTCAGTATTACTAACAGTATAATTAACAACGTTAATTCGTGCAAACTTTTAGGTTTTAATATTTCAAGTGACCTGTCTTGGCAATTGCAAGTGGATACCATGATTTTCAATAATACCAGATTGTATTTCCTTAAACGATTCCGTAGATCTGGCCTGTGTCCCGGGTATGATTCGCAATTATTATGCTGTTATACGTACCGTTTTAGCATACGCAACTCCAATTTGGGGAACCTGTATCACTGAAACACAGAGTAAACAGCTTGAACAAATCCAACGTAGGGCTTTAGGGTTTATTTTACCGGATGTTGGCTAAGAATTGCAATGTCTTTTTTAAACATCCCTTTACTTCCCGAGAGAAAGCTCAAATCCTCAATGTATAGGCTAAATCATCTTATGCCTAAAGCTAGGGAGACACTTTACAACCTAAGGTGTCAGTATGAATTTTCTCTCCCTTCCAATAAAAACCGAGCGTTCAAATAATTTTAAAACAAGTGCTGGTTTATTCAATAACTGGTAAAGTGTCCCTGTACACCCGGGCCCTCCTCTCTGACGAGGTCTTTTTTAGATGAGTTAATATTCTTTTTATTTTCGCGAGTCGGTTTTTGGTTGGTATAGGTGTCGGTTCGAGTTGTGTTATTGATTAATTTTTTTTACCCTGTTGCTATAATTTTTTTTAACTTAAATTGTAAATAAAATGTCATATAAATTTTTAATTAATTAGCGAATTAATTATTTTTGTAGATGAATTCCAAACTTAACTTATAGAAGATCTATTATTTTTTTTATGTTTGTGGTGTGTTTGTGATGAAGTTTTAATGATTTTATCTCCTTTAGTTAAACTTCAATTTTGATTTGACTTATTCTGTAATGTTAATGACAGATTGCAATAAAGTTCTTTGTGTATTGGTATATTCGTGATTTCGAATATTTCGAGCACGCCTGTGCTCTTCCTCAGCGATCGCTGAGGAAGAGCACAGGCGTGCTCGAAATATTCGAAATCACGAATATACCAATACACAAAGAACTTTATTGCAATCTGTCATTAACATTAAAAAAATATGCTTTTATGCTATTTTTATTTTGACAAATTAATGAAAACAGCGACATTTAGTATTATTACGCATATTTTACTTTAGTGGCACAATTTGCCTTCTATATGTATTGAAATTGCCCAATACTGTAATTACCTCGTTTCGTCAAAGAATATATATGAGGTAGGTCATAGCACACATGCCAATTAAAACATCACCATTTGATTGGTTTTCTCAGGGAACAGTGAAATTATATAATTTCACTGTTCCCTGGTTTTCTATTTCTCCTGATGCCTCCAGTTCCTATAGGCCTAAGGCCTAGATCGATATCATTCAATCAGGACGATCTCGCTCGCGATACGTTGCTAATGTTATGATCGTAAGAGCTATCGACGCATGCGCGTTTGCCGATTTCAGCTTATCTAGTTGTTAAGTACGTTACGTAACGGTGAGATAATTAAGATTGCGGCGAGGAGGTCTCTACCTTTGATCTTTGCTCGTTAGCACTCCTGTTCTATATTCTCATAGAGAAAATAGAACAGAAAAAAATGTTCCATTTTCTATGGTTTTATCGAGTTAACTCACAAGCTGATCTAGGTCGATTTTCGGGGCGGTGTATAAGGGGGTGTCTTGCGTGTACACCCCACCAATAAAAATGTCTGGCGGTGGCTATTCCTGATACCTGGTACTATGCCGAATATTTTTCAGTAGGTTTTATTGGGTTAACTCACAAGCTGATCTAGGTCAATTTTCGGAGCAGGGTAAGGCCTATGATAAACCGATTCACGAACTAAAATATATAGGGCATAGGCATATTAAATTTTTCGTTTTCTTCGGCGCTCCATATATTTGTTCGAAATAAACCGCGACCGAAACGAAGCGCGACCGAAACAAAGCGCGACCGAAACGAAGCGCGACCGAAATGATCGGCTACCGGTATAAGGGGGTGTCTGGCAGGTACACCCCACCATTAAAAATGTCTGGCGGTGGCCATTCCTGATACAGCTGGTACTATATGCCGAACATTTTTCAGTAGGTTTTATTGGGGTAACTCACAAGCATGATTTCGGTCAGTTTTCGGAGCAGGGTATAAGGGGGTGTCTGGCGGGTACACCCCACCATTAAAATGTCTGGCGGTGGCCATTCCTGATACCTGGTACTATGCCCAACATTTTCCAGCAGGTTTCTTTAAGTTAACCCACAAGCTGATCTAGCTATTAATTTTGAGGTACCCGTTTTTTGCGCTTGACAGGCACTCCCCCACCATTAGAAATGTCTCAGTGGAATTGACCATTCATGATAACTTGAAGTATGCCAAATATATTCTGATCGGTTTCATTGGGTTAATTCACAAGTTGATCTAGCTCAATTTTTGGGACCCTGTTTTATGCTCATCCTGACCACACCCACCACAATGGGACTGGCAGATTTCCATTTTCCTACATAGACAGGCACATAGGCGAGACCATTACTATACACACAAAAATTGGTTAACTTTCCAGCTATACTCTGACACCCCTGGGCTCCTGGTCTAACATTGAAAACGTTAAAGAGGAATCTGCCAGTGCGAAAAATCGCTCCAAGCAACCGGGATTCGAACCCGGGATCGTCTGTTATGATGCTTTTACCAACTCTTTCACTCAGGCTTTTGTTGCAAAAAATACTCGGTATTCCGATACAACACTAGTATTCGACGCCCACATGTGAAACAATCAATTTATATAAACTAAAGTACTTGCTGTTATAGCGCCTTTGAACATTTGTTTTATGGATTCTGACGCTATATAAATTATTTGATTGATTGATAATCCCGATTCAGACGAATATTTTAACTGTCACCGCCTAATATTATATAGGTATAAAGTACTTTATATATTTTCTAGGTGATTTTGAAGTGCACCAACTCTTTATGACCTATGAGCCTATTGATGTATCATATTTGAGGGCGAATAACGGGAACCGATATTTACTTATAACAAATTATAAGAACTTCAACGTTTACGAGATTGATTCTGTGGTTTATCAATGGAACAACACTGAAAAACAGTTTTCACAAATTGGTTTGCTACGAAATAAGGGAGCTTTTTACTCAACATTATTTGAAATTGATGGACAGATATTCGCAGGAATCGCAAATCATTACGACACATCTGATCAATATAATGTACTAGACGTCATTTTCAAAATGAATACAAAAGGTAGATATGCAATAAAACTATTTCTTTTACCTTTTGTCAGATCCGTAGTTTTCATTGGCTTATTTATTCCTATATGGATATGAATTCATATATAATTTAAGGGCATTCCTAAAATATGCTCACCCTAACCTCAGCCATTGTGGGACTGAGGTAGATATGCAAGTCCTGTCGAGGACCTCCCTTGACATATTTTGGAGTAAAGCAGAATAAATAATATACTGCTTTTCATGGGCCATGTAAAACATATTCTACATTGATATGAAGTCCGTCGATCCGCTAACAATCTTTTCAACTCAATTGGAGTTTTTCCAGGTGAACTCTATGTGGCAGAAGCAGTAGCGTATCCAGGAGTCTGGAAATAGTTGGGGAGCATGGGGGTCGGGCGAGCATGGGGGTCGGGTGAAGGTGAAGTGGGGCTCTATGACTAAGTGAGGGGGCGCTAGCTCACGAAATAAGGCGATTTTTGTCTGTTTTGCTTCAAACAATTTCAATGGGGAGGGGGATACGACGAATTTCGTTAGTGGGGAGGGGGAGGGCGATTTTTTTTGTGGCCCGCCCCTGTGCAAAAGTACAACCTAATCATAAAGAAAGAAACGTTATGATACTATTTCATTGTTTAAGATAATAAGAAGCATTTTGTATCTTTTAAGGTTCGTGGTCTGTACACCAGAAGCTACCGGAATCCGGTAATGGTGGAATTTCAATTAAATCATTTCAGACAGACACAGGATTATATCTTGTTTCCATTCAATACAAAAATTGCATTCAAAATTCAATTGTGTACCGGTGGAATCCAGTAACCGAAGAGTTCGAAATCCACCAGAAGATACCAATGGTAGACTGTCCTGTCAATTCAGAAATATTTAAGGTAACCGTTTTTGTTTTATTGAAGTTTTCGTCATTAAAGACATGTCTGTGTGGTGAAATTTTAAGAAAAAACAAATTTTAAGCCATGTCGAGACTACCATTTGACAAAAAACATGTGACATGCCTAAACATGATCATGATGACATCACATAATAATAATAATAATAATAATAATAATAATAATAATAATGATGATAATAATAATAATAATAATAATAATAATAATAATAATAATAATAATAATAATCAATGAACATCATGACCATAATATAGGCACATCACAACTATATATGGGCATACAACAGTTTTTTGTCAAAACAATTTGAGAGTGTGCGTTTTGCACACATAAATAACAATTTATCCTTATAAAAACACAAAAACGGATTCAACTACCCTTTAAATTGTAAAATATGTCGATGACGCCGTTGCCATATAAGAAATATTTACATTTCATCAACAATAACAATAAGAATGGAGAGTTTATGCTTTCTCATATTTGCCACTGAGTCATCTACAGTATTTAGTTTATTAACATTCGGTTTTTAAAAATTCACTGTCAAACGGTTTAAACTGTAAATAGTCCTTGTAAAAACAGTCAAATATTTTAACGATTCAATCGCATCTAATTGGTCACCACCTTCACTGGCGTACCTAGGGAGGCACACCACCAACAATTCGCGCTCCCCACTTGTCCCACTGAAAATGTTTGAAGCAGGAGAATCACTCAGTAAATAAAAATCACCTCCTATTACCTCACTTAATCATCGAGCCACCCCCACCCCTAATCAGCCTTTCCATTTCAATATTTAATTAAAATATCCATGTAAACTTACCACGACATTATTTGAAACACAATCGTTTTGAAATATGATAATTATTAAACCAGTATATGTATCGCAATACTAACATAAATTTTGTAACAGTAGGCCAAAATTATTGCAGTCATTTAAACTGCCAACAGTTGGGACTTCATATACTCTTAGGTGCCATTACCCTCATCATCATTATCATCATCATCATTCTCCACATAATCATCACTATCATCATCATAATCACATTATTATCACTGCCACAGGAATACGAGATTTTCAATCTCCCTGACATTTGACAAACAGTGAAAAAGATCATAATGTTTATAATGTTTTTGCCCTTGAATATTTTTACAGGTTGGAGGAGAAGTTTTCATGATCACATCAAACATTATGGATAAGTGGTGGGGCAATGGTATACAATATAACGTTGTAAACGTTATCTACAAGTTAGAGGGTAGTATTTTTGTGAAATATCTAACTGTACCAGGAAGAGAGGTTTGGAACTGGAGCAGTTTTGAAAGGAACGGAGAACTGTACTTGGCTCAAGCTAACTCCAGACATGAAACTAATGATGCTACAGTCGGTACAAGCCTTAAAATATTTCAATGGAAGTAAAAAATAACAACGTTTTAGCATACATCGCTACGTAAACACCTGTTAAAGTGTTAAAAATTGAATCCCTGGTCCTCTGGTAACAATTCCTGTTACAGTAACAGGATTTTTCTCACGACCAAACAACTCAACTCTCTAAGCCTCTTGTGAAGGGATATGCCACTTTCAATAGTGATTAAGTTCACTGCTTGGCAATCCTTGGCCTTCGGCCTGAAACCAATTATTATATAAATAAAATAGAATAAATAAGAGATGAACAAAAGTCCAGGAGAGGACACCCTGGCCTCCCATGGCAAAAGGGCATAACTGACAATTTGCTGTTTTGGAGATATTAAGCAAAACGTGTAATTTATTTAGCCCTAAAATGTGTTTTAGTATTTTGATTTCATGGTTAATATATTGAAATAGACAAATAATGTCCCTTTCAGTGTAGCACACATTTTTTCTATAAATATAAATTTTTGTGCTCAAAGTGTCAGTTATGCCCTTTTGTCATGGGTTTTCTGATTCAAGACATGTTGACAAAATTTGGCAAAGGATATAAG
>NW_022709610.1:1535858-1542457 GCF_011630105.1 Anneissia japonica | reverse complement strand
GGATATTTTCCCCTTGTCCCCCGGTGTTTTTAATTCTAATTTCGTTGGAATTGATCAAAACTCCCTAAAATGTGCAATTTTTAGAGGAAATTGAGCCATGTTAACAAGAAATGCGCGCGAAATTTGAGATTTTTAGGCACTTTCAGGGGATGAAAGGGCATTTATAAAGGGGTGGGGAAGATTTTTCAAAGATAGATATTTTCTCCTTGTCCCCCAGTGGTTACGGAGAAGGGGTTACCTCCATCTCCCCTCTTTCTTTTCTCTTATTACCCAGCCCGGTACGACGGCTTGGTCGGCCCGGTAAAAACCGTCAGGGGAGGGGCAATTTCCCTCTGCCCCACCCCCACCCCCCGCGCCTGTTACGACACTGGCTAACACGCCAATCATCCCCCCAATGAAAAATATTCTTCTACGCCACTGAAAAAGATCATAATGTTTATAATGTTTTTGCCCTTGAATATTTTTACAGGTTGGAGGAGAAGTTTTCATGATCACATCAAACACTATGGATAAGTGGGGCACTGGTGTACAATATAACGTTGTAAACGTTATCTACAAGTTAGAGGGTAGTATTTTTGTGAAATATCTAACTGTACCAGGAAGAGAGGTTTGGAACTGGAGCAGTTTTGAAAGGAACGGAGAACTGTACTTGGCTCAAGCTAACTCCAGACATGAAACTAATGATGATACAGTCGGTACAAGCCTTAAAATATTTCAATGGAAGTAAAAAATAACAACATTTTAGCATACATCGCTACGTAAACATCCTGTTAAAGTGTTAAAAATTGAATCCCTGGTCCCGGTAACAATTCCTGTTACGGTAACAGGATTTTTCTCACGACCAAACAACTCAACTCTCTAAGCCTCTTGTGAAGGGATATGCCACTTTCAATAGTGATTAATTTCACTGCTTGTCAATCCTTGGCCTTCGGCCTGAAACCAATTAATATATAAATAAAATAGAATATATAAGAGATGAACAAAAGTCAAGGAGAGGACACCCTGGCCTCCCATGGCAAAAGGGCATAACTGACAATTTGCTGTTTTGGAGATATTAAGCAAAACGTGTAATTTATTTAGCCCTAAAATGTGTTTTAGTATTTGATTTCATGGTTAATGTATTGAAATAGACAAATAATGTCCCTTCCAGTGTAGCACACATTTTTTCTATAAATTTTAATTTTTGTGCTCAAAATGTCAGTTATGCCCTTTTGTCATGGGTTTTCTGATTCAAGACATGTTGACAAAATTTGGCAAAGGATATAAGTACACAGTTTAGTTTCTTTTACGCAATTTCAAGTCAGATTATTCAAAAATAACATTCAATATATAATGTCATATGTTACACATGTATAAAATATCAAATAAATGTACAATAATACCAAAGAAACACATTAAATAATAAATACTAAAATTACAACGATTGAAAACCCATGTATAGGCTAAACAAGTATACAAACAAGAAAGAGAATTAACAATAGTATGCTGTTATGTATCAACAAAGCTTTTTGGCTCAAAGTGCTAGATTGAGGATCCTATGGATAGGCGACCTTAGGGACCCCTAGGGGTTTCGGGCCCGCACAAGAGCGCATAGGCGTTACGCCACTGCGTGAAGGATGCATGCGTATGTGAAATATAACTGTTGTAAAGTTAGAATGCGCTTGTGATTGTTTCTATGTGTACGTTAAACAAGCATTATAATTATTTTGTATAAATTCGTTTTTAATTTTATTTACAAAGTAAAATAATAAATATATATTTTAAGTCATGTATTAACAATATTAATTATTATTATTATTTTTATTAGCAATTCTTGTCTATGTTCCAAAGTCAAATAATAATATCAAACGATTACAAATATTGTTTTTTATATTCTAATAACATATTTAGAAAATGTATTACATATTTAGATTTAGATGAAAATGTAAGTTGTTTGGTTAGTGAACACAGCTGATTCTGGTAAACTGTGCAGTTATACCTTTTTGCCATGCTATTTGCTATAAATAGACAAAGTAGTAGTGACTTTTTGTTATGGTTATATGCTGAATAAACGTTGTAGTTGTGCCTCTCTGCCATGGTTATTCTCTAAATAATCGTTTTAGTTGTCCCTCTTTGCCATTGTTATTTCTAGTTAAAACGTGAATTGTTATTCTGCCATGGCTAATTATTTTTATTAAAAAGTTACTATTTCCCCATAGATTTATTTCCATAGTATTAAACTGAAAGCCATTCAAAGTAAGGCAAGATTATATGGCATAAATTAACTAGACTTGTTTGCCTAACATTAACTAGACATATGCTACTGTCAAAAATCATACTATTTAACTAATTTTTATTTACAAACTGTGAGTACACAAACAGTAATATTGTATATATATATATATATATATATATATATATATATATATATTTACACACATATATATATGTTTACTACTAAAAACCTTTGTTTTACGAGAGCATATTATTACCGTAATGTTCAAGGGCCCTCTTTAGATTAGATAATTAATATTTTTATATTTATTATGCTAATACTTCTATGCGACATCAATACACGCTAAGACTCACGGATTCGGCGTGAGACTTGCGCATTCGAGATCTGTTTCACGCTCTTACACTTAAGGACCAAAATATCACTCTTAAATGTAATATTGCCAACAATAAAAAATATATGTATAAGTTGTAGCTCTCTCGCTAATTATTCATCATCTACTGTACTTGAGGTACAATTGGCTTTGTTATTGAACACAAATATATTAATGGCGCACTACACCAGAGTGTTGGGTTGGCTTTCTAGTTCTATATTTTATTTTATTTTATTTATGTAACCCGGCACTTGCACGTGTTGCAGTCTTCTGGCAGAGTAAATCAGATACAAATTTCTCAGAAAATCAAGTTGACAACAACCAACGAACAGCACAACACTATTTAAATGTTTAAAAATATCATTATAATTATAAGCTAATGTAGAGAGATGGTTGTTATCATTATTTGTTAAATACAATTTGTTACTTGTTAAATATATTCACCTATCCATTAAGTAACTGTTTTTGTTTTTTATATATAAACCAATTCAGTTACCATATTTACCCATGGTTTAACACAATAAAAACGTATACCTGCTTTACAATCTACGTTACCATGGACCTAATTATAGGTCCTTGATGTTACGTTACGAGTCGGATATCTTTAGAAAGATCTCTGCTAATATCTGGGAGGTATATAGATCTGTGGACATTAGTAGAAACTGATTCTTTGCTCTAAATTTTTCTAAATATAAAAAAAAATTAAAATTTGCCCCAGCCCATTGTTACTTTTTTGCAATAACAGGCTCAATTCTTGTTCTATTCTGTTCCTTTTTAACACATTTTTAAACTTCGAAAATTATTATTTTACAGCAGCAATGACTGAGGGTATTACATAGTCGCACATATCGTAAATACGGTACTACACTGAGTTGGTTTTTCTGTTTTTTAACTATAACCTCAGTTGCTATTTTACCTCAGCCTCAATTTTTTCTTATTTTGTTCTTAATTTTTAGCAATTTTAGCTTCAGTGTTCTTATAAAATAAAATGTGTTCTCCAATTTAAAAAAAAAGGGAAAAAAAGCAGTAACAAAATCAACTAAAATATCGTAAAAATCCTAAATTATTTTGGGGGTTTGCACAAAATTGTTTTTTCGCTACTCGCCTACCTCTCACATCACATGATCTCTGGTAAACACCTTCCCCACTCCCCGCCCACTGAGTCAAATATGATTTAAATTGCAAACACATCCGAACGTATCTACATATTCAGTGGATAGAGAGGGAATAATTTGTCCTCAATTAACTCTGGTGCTTTCCAGGGATATACCGTATTTTAATTCCTCGACACATTAAGGTATTTTTGCCATTTTGGTAAAAATTGCTTGTCTGCAATATTTTCAACCAATAGAATAAGCCTAATACTGTATTCAACTGATAATTAAAGATGGTTAGTAGTGGTATGAGGCCGTACCGTAACTCACGCTTTATTTTAATTTGAACATTATCAGTTTCTTAATTATGGCTGTCGTGGATTAACATGTCAATGATAACTGTGCGACAATAATTTCCTTTAATTATTATGTTGTTTCCATTTAAGTCATTATGAACAATGTTTTGAGTATAAAGAGCATTTATACCATCATTCTTCATCATTTATCGTTTATGGTGGACCCAAATTGGAATTGATTGACGAAAATCTATCAACACGATCAAAATTTTAAACAATTGATTGGTACAAGAAATAAAACATAACTTAAACTGTAATCATGGTTATTTATTTATTATGGCTTCCTTGACACAGTAGGCCTACTGAAATGATCGAATAAGCACCGCGGCCCATTCCGGGCTCAGGATGGCGCCGCCGCAACCACCCCCCCCCATCTTTCCAACCCTTTAATCTGCCAGTGGTTTAATATATTAATTCAGTATTTATTATTAATTCACTATTTATTATTACAATCGAATCTCGATTGTCTATTCGTCCAGGTTAATTAAATGATGCAAAGAATATTACTGTACTGTTTGATATATTGTAAACACATAGATGGTAAACATAAACCCTAGAGTAGCCCTTTTGGCCCCGGGGCATTTTCAACGTAAGCTTCAGTGCAGTGCTTACAGTATTCGAGAGCAGCTCTTATTCTCAATGTGTTGTTGACTATATTTTATTAAGTTCTTAATGTGCAAGTTGTTCAGAATCACCCCATTGGGGGTCAGTGCATTGCTCCGAAGGTCCTTTGGTCCGAAGCGTCTTTTGTCCAAAGGGTCGTTGGTCCGAAGGTCCGTTGGTCCGAAATTATATATTTGAAATATGGACAAAAAATATGAAACAAGAAAACACATGATAGACCTATATTAGCTAACAGTAACAATAAAAAAATTATTGATTGTTGCAAAATGCTCAACTTTGCAACATCCTATAAGCGAACAATTCGCTTGACGTGAGATATAATATAAACCTTATTAGACTTCACGTGTATTAATTACACATTTTTTAGGCTACTTTCACGCAGGTTCAACGTAAACTGGCCCATGTTTCAGCTTAGTTCGTTTGTTTTGTGATGTAAATGAGTTAGGCATAAATATGTTTGTGGAAACTTTATTTGTAACTATCCTTTAAAAACGTAATTAAGACTTTTTACATGTAGGGTTTAAGTTTTGTTTATTAAACATACAGTACTATTTGCCAAACCTGATTTTTGTAAAGCATATAATATTATATAAAATTTTTCATGTTCTTTCATGGGAGGGGTAAGGTAATCGTGGATATGAGTATGTTTTGCATTAATTACAGATCCTAATGAAAACAATGGATGGCCATAAAGGTTCTTGGTTTAATTGTTGTTTTTTTTATTTTACTTTTTTACATCGATAACAGATTTTCCTGTGGGGAACGGCGCGCGGGTGGGAAGAGTGCTTGTTTGAGGCACTTATCGTATGCTATCATAGATGTTTATGAGCTGCATTCTTGTTATATTATAATATGTTGCAATCAGGTTTGTGGTTGATAGGCATCTCTGTTGCGGGTTTAGGCATTCCGAGTGGGTGTACTTCCTGATAGTAGTTTCAGGAGGGAGAGGGAGAGTAAGGGACATAATTACGTCTCGCATTGTGCAGGATGTCCCTCATTCCAAATAGTTAGGCAGACCATAGAGAAAATAGAATGGGCAGACGGAGCACCAAAATGGCAAAAAATTATTTACAAAGCGATTTTTGTAGGAAACTGTTGATATCGACCTGGAATACCACTAAAAAAAAGTTGGATGGATTTCGGCCATGGGAAAATTTGTTATGACCTTTTACATAAAAAAGGGTAATTCTATATATAGTAACAAGGTGGTGGGGGTAGAATAGATAGCCATATCTTATCCTAAACCCGTAATACATGCATTTTTAAGTATAAAATATAATTGTTCAGTACCACTACATTTTTTTTTATCAAGGGTCACGCAAACATATCATTAATGATGTCAGAAACGGTCGAAGGTCAAAGGTCATTGCAACAAATTGGCCCATACTTTAAAAAGTAGTGGATTATGTACATTTCTTTTGAAATTCCTGCATTTTTCTCTAAACAAAGTGTTTTATGGCTCATTAAATCTTAAATTTTTATAATTTCAAAATGGCGTCCAAAAATGGCCGACATACATTTTGCAAGTGGCACATACTTAGGATTTGCAGTGGAAATTTCTTATTTTCTGGGTCATAATATACCATGCAATAAAAAAAATGTAAATCGAGTTTAAGGAATACATAAACGAATATTGAATTTAAGATGAAAATATGTAATAATAAGCAAGTTACATGTCATTGCTGAAGAACCACAGATTCTTCTGGACGCTTAAACCACCATTCCATTGTGATCAAGTTGTTCTGACGTTCGCCATGTCGCCATGTTTGTGGAACGCACGGGCTCGAGTCTCGGTTGACTTTTTTTCTTTCTTTGTCAGATTTCTTTTTTGTTACCTTTCAATAACTACGACCACTAAGTGGTCGTGGGGCTAGTGGTCGTGGGACTAGTTGAGGCCCTACCTAAGCTGGTCGAACGTTTCGTTTGGGTCTATACCCTAG
>NW_022709610.1:1531499-1535456 GCF_011630105.1 Anneissia japonica | reverse complement strand
ATATCTTACTGTATGTTCCTGTCGTATGCCTATATCTTATTTTCCCATCTGGACACTGTTATTATTTATCTATTTGAAAAGAAATGTCACGTGGGAGAAATAATATTTCCTAAACCAGAACATTCTGCTGTCTATGTTGTCTTTTGTCACTAGTAGGTATTAACATGAGCAGGATTTAATCTTTAATAGGTATTAATCAAACCAATTCCTTGTGTAACCAAACTTAATATTGACTTCAATGGGATTATATTATCACTATTATAGGAGTCTTACATATGGGAGCTGTGTGTGACACGTTTGCTCATGGATTGGGTGGTATAAATCTAAAGAATATAAACCGCAGCAATCTTTAAAAGAGCCCAGAACATTAATATTTCTGAGTGCTCTGGTCGAGTCTCTGTTGTGGAGCAGATAACTGACAACGAGACACTTAGGAAGCACAAAGTTTTAGGAAATGCTATACAAATGCTCATTATAACAGTGGGCCATAAATTGTATAGGGACAGTTCTAGAAGTAACAGGGGAGACGCAAAAGTGCACTGTGGCTCAACGATTTTTTTTCTGTGGGCGTTAAGTTGCAAAATAAGATGATATTCAATGATTTTAATTACTTGAGCTGACTTTTTTGCTTCCAATGTGAAGGAGGCGTAAGTTTTTTTAAGCCAACCGATGAAGCAGCTGAGAGACAGATCCATACATAGCCATAGCCATCTTTAGTCAAAGAAGCTCCCTTTAAAAGGCCATTTTATTACGAAAAAAACAATTTATACCTTTCAGGATATCTCCGATCGTTATCACATCCCCACACTGCACAGTGATCGCCGTTTGGCATGATAAAAACTCCCCAAAAGTTGTAAAAACTCGATTCGCCATACACGCTAAACATAGCCATCTTTAGTCAAAGAAGCTCCCTTTAAAAGGCCGTTTTAGCAATTGGTATTTTATTACGAAAAAAACAACAATTTATACCTTTCAGGACATCTCCGATCGTTATCACATCCACACACTGCACAGTGATCGCCGTTTGGCATGATAAAAACTCCCCAAAAGTTGTAAACACTCGATAGAATGTAAATGTAAAATGTAAACAATCAGCAGCTGCCAAGGTGCTAGCGTGGCGGTGCTGTTGCCCCCTTTCCTATCCCATGACGCATTGCGGCTCGGATTCGCGATAAACCTTATGAAGAGGTGGGGCTTGACAGACTGTTCCGCATGCGAATGCGGTGCAGTGAGCCAGAACAGACTGTCGATCATATAATTAACACCTGTCCCCTCTTTAAACCATCTTCAGAAACTGATCTCTTTGACGTTGGACCTGAAAGGGAATGGCTAAATAATACAGAGTTGGCCATCTGATATGGTACACGAAAGAAGAAGAACCTCGAAACATAGGCGTAGATCCCGGGGGGGGGGGGGGGGGGCCCCGGGCCCCCCCCCCCCCCCCCGTCGGGAGAAAAAGCTCAATTCGTCGGGGAGAAGAAAAAAAAGTTATATGTATTTTCTACATTATTATTAGACTATTATTATTAGACTATTATTGGACTCTAAAATCGAAAAACCCCTAAATTGTCAAAAATTTTCGGGAGCTTCGCCTCCAGGACCACTTTCGTAACCTTTTAATCGAAGCCCGACCACGCCGACTTTGGTTTCGTCGGGGAAATCTGACCACTCGTCGGGGCATCACCCTCCCCCGTCAGGCAAATCCCGGCGCCACCCCTGCTTAGAGACAGTAATTTCAGCTGTCTTTCAGTTATAGTCAACGGCGGCAGAAGTGGGGAGGGGCAGGGGGGCCATTGGCCGACCCACTTTTTCTACTGGGGGGGGGGGGGCTGGTCCCCCCCCCCCCCCCCCGTCGGGGAGAAAAAGCTCAATTCGTCGGGGAGAAAAAAAAGTTATATGTATTTTCTACATTATTATTAGACTATTATTATTAGACTATTATTGGACTCTAAAATCGATTGAAACCCCTAAATTGTCAAAAATTTTCGGGAGCTTCGCCTCCAGGACCACTTTCGTAACCTTTTAATCGAAGCTCGACCACGCCCACTTTGGTTTCGTCGGGGAAATCTGACCCCTCGTCGGGGCATCGCCCTCCCCCGTCGGGCAAATCCCGGCGCCACCCCTGCTTAGCGGAGAGATCCATTAAATTCACTTTTTTCATGAACATTCTCTGCATACAGAAATAAATATATGCCGGCCTGCTCAACTCTTCCAGCACTTTTTGAATATTGATTGTTTCTCTAACTGATCGTGCTTGACAAGGCTGATAAGCAGACACATAAAACATTGAATGATGCATAAAATATGTAATAAAATATATATTAAAGCAATATCAATGACTGAAAGGGGTATTAAATAATTCATGATAATAGCGTTGGCGACCAACAAAGCCGCAAAAATGGGAAATAAACCAACTATTTCCCATTTCGCCAAACAAAAACAAAAAAAAAAAAAGCGTCCCGGTGCCCATGCTCCAAACGAGACTTGAATTTCACCATAGAAATAAACTACGGAAGCGTACTGCTGCCAACGTAAAAATATGTTTGAGCAATTATCTCGTACGTACGAGATAATTAAGTCAAAATACTATCTCGTAGGTACGAAATAATATCTCGTACGTACGACTTAATTATCTCGTCGTACGACTTAACTGTCTCATACGTACTAGATAAATAGGTCTATCTGGTGTGAAGCGCCGATTGCTCATTTCGGGACAGCTGGACTTAGGCCTAATAATCCATTTATTTAAACTCGGATATAATAATAATACTTTTAGACTTTGAAATGGTTGTCAGTGTTTGATATGGATTGCTGTAAAAGCTTACGGCCACACACTGGTTCCTTGCACCCTTGTACAACAAAGTATTCTAGACTAGCCAGTCTGACAGATAGTAGAGTCACTCATATCCATAAAAAGGGAAAAACCAACACGCCAACAAACTTTAGCGTCATGCACTGCAAAGTTATTCCATACACTATTATAGCCAATCGCCTCAAAGTTTTCATGAAGTTAAACAAGCTGGTCAACACCAGAATTCAGAAAGGCTTCCTTTCTAAATCTCGCACTATTCATTTCACATTTTTTTTTTTTAAATATACGTTTAGCTCGGTCCCCTATAACTTAATTAGATTTATGTTTGATAGGTCCAAAATTTATCTTGATGTTTAAAACTATATAACTCAGGGGCGGATCCAGCCTGCCAGAAACATCTAGATGTGTATAAGAGACAGGGGGGGGGGTGGGCACAGTCTGCGAGCAAATCGAGCAGCCTTAGGCTAGGGACCAGGGGCCGCCTAGGGGCCCGGCGGTGTCCAGGGGCAGAGCCCCTGGTGGGGTCCAAGAGGCCCAGCACATTTGAGGAATATGAGGTTGTATTGAGTCGATTTTGACTATCTAGCATGGTAGTTTTCAGTAACAAATAAGTAAAAAAAAAAATAGGTGTATGTCTTTTAAAAGAAATTTTAATATACAGGGTATACCTGCAATATGCAACTATGAAATGTGTCATTAAATTAATAATAATTCATCTACTCACAGCTGTGGATTTTAGTGCCTCTTCCACGAATATCTCAAACATAATCTTTGACAACATGCAAAGGCTCATAAATGTACATCATTTCAAAAGAGAAATTTCACTTCTAGAAAACATGATGAAGATTCTCAGCAACATTGAGCATAAAAATCACAAAATCAGCAAAAAGGAAAACTAATATCCAAAATCAGTTATAAAAAGTCGTCAAACAACAAAATCCGCTACTGTATATTAACATTGAGTAAATTACAAGTGTTCTATTTCCCACCAAGTGGATTTATGAATAGCACTCTCCTAGGGTGTTTTTGGTAGGAAAAGAAGGCCCAAACACTGAATGTATTTTTTTCTTTCTTTCTTTTTTTTTTTGCAAAAAATAAGGGGTGGGGGACGTACTCCCCTTACGTTTCCCCCCCCCCCCCCACAA
>NW_022709610.1:1499687-1518688 GCF_011630105.1 Anneissia japonica | reverse complement strand
ATGATGTATATACAATGATAGGCAATGCCGTAGCCAGCTATTGGGACGGTAGGGACAGTTCCACAGAATTTTTCTAATGGGTTCATAAAGAATGGGTCCACATTTTAAAAAATGAGTCCAAATTATGCAATTTCATGCATAAAATGAGTCCACTTTTTGAAAAATGAGTCTAGATTTCTCATATTTAGCCTAAAATGGGTAAAATTTTCGGAAAATGGGTCCAGATTTGTCATATTTGTTTTGTAAAATTGGTCAACTTTTAAGAAAATGGGTCCACATTATTTGAATTTACGAGTAAAGTGGGTCGACCGGTCCACCCTGATATTGTCCCGTACTGTTTGAAAATTTTGGCTACGGCTTTGATGATAGGTCTATATCTTGTAAGCTGGCTTGAGAAGAGCCGGTTGAGGTGACCACGTACAGTTACGGCTCACATGCTACTGCGTCAGCAGACGTGTCTGCTGACTATACGCCAGCCAATCACAGGACGGGGAGCTCAGTACGTTTGCATTAAATCACCTCAAGAGGGGATGAATGTGGTCTCAGCTAAACCTTGACGTGATCACACATCTAATGATGGAATTGAATTTTTAAAAATTTGATCACGAATTCTATACATTAATTTTGAGTTTTTTTAATTGTTTATTTGTTCGGGTACTGCCTTAGCTACTTTATATTAATGCGTTTACTCAATGAGGCGAATTTCTTTTAATTACTAAATTATAGTTTTACTTTTTGTTGCCATCCATTAGGCGTGGGCTTTACTTTAACCGTCAGTGCAGAAGAAACCCACGTGGTAGACTGATAAATATTGAAATGACGATAGGGATGATGATGATGAGTACGATGATAATGTTATTGAAGTATTGTGCAATGACAACAAGGAGAAGTTATCTATTATAGCATTAAGCATGGTTACTGTATTAATATTGCTTAGTACCATAATCGTATGCTGACTGACCCAGTGTGCAGTTCATTAACATGGTGATATTGATGATGATTAGGCCTATGATAATGATGTTGATGGTATTATTAATAATGATAATCATGCTGAAGATTCTGTAGGTGATATTATGCTGATGAATATTGCAGTGTCGTTGCTAAAATATTTTGTTCTTAATCACCAGCAAAAATGGAATAATAACAAAAAAATAGTTTCAATATTTAAATTACACCCTGGTGCTGTATAGGTGTATACTGCAACTGCATTTTATCATATTCATATTAGGGCCATTACTAAATGGAAAACACTAGATGGGCTCGTAGCCTATGCTGATTAGGTTTCGCTACGCGTCGGCCAGTACGCGACCTGCATGTAGGAAAAACGTTTTTTATGACGTCATTCAAAGGCATTTATTATCGATTTGGCAATAGCGGTGTTTAACTAAAGATTTCCTGTACTCTGTGGGTACTGAATGGCAAAGAGTCGATTATGCTTCACCTTGAATAGACCACAATAATTAATAGTACAATGTAAAGAAAATATGTTACGAATATGTTTTTGATGATATTAATAATACAACAATAATAATACTTTACTGTTGTTGGTTGAATAATAAACAAAGCTAGTGTTTTTTGCTTGTCGGTTATTCACTTTCATCTCGACAGCCCCACTGATTGATTTCATAATGTGATAGTAAGCAGATCACTGAAAACCCCAAAATAATGTCTTGGAGTGGATGGAGAAGCATCTATAAATTCCTTTCAAGAACGTCCTCTCAAGTTGTATCTAAATAAAATGAATCCGTCAAATTACAACTAAAAATTATTCATTGTCTTATTACCTTAATGGATATAGCCTAGAATGGTTGCTTGTATTTGAATAATTTACACAGACACATCTTATGAAACCACAGAGAAATATATTAATATTTAATTCCATATACAATAGTATGTGACAATTCTATAGACGTTTTTTAACTAATTTGATTTATATAAAAAGTGTTTATTAGTAAAATATTTACAACCTTCACCCAAATAAATTTATAATTTTCAAGGTGCATTTTATAAGAAGTGAACAGGTATAAGATTTAAAAAGAAAAAGTCTATAAATACAATTGATACCTTAAAAATGCAAAGAGCAAAACAACAAAATTACAACATCTCCCTGAACGCATGTCCTGACTTCTAAATCATAAATTGGCTTTAAAATATATAATTTAGCTTATTGTATAATATGTGTTAATTGCTGTATTGCTACATCCCCGTAGTTAAGTGTTATTCAGTCAGGGTCCTCTGGACATTTTAAAATAGGAATACAGTACTATTCTCAGGCGTCGAAAATAGAAGACCGATTAAACAACAAAAAAAATATAATGTCGACAAGCGACTAAAACTTTGCATGGGCATAATTCCAGTGACATTAAACTTGTCTTATTACCTCACTTACCGAATAGGAAAAAAAAAATAATTGGATTAGCGTTTTTAATCAACAACGTTATTAATATATGGTAATATTAATGGAAATTGTTATGGAACTAGTAGAGTGCATATAATGGTCTCTATCCCAACCATAAATAACAATCTTACTAATGTACAAGAGAATAAATGTAAAATGCGTTGTAAATTACATGTTGTGGCATAACCTAATCAATAGGCCCTACATTTGGATTGCTGTGAAATATGGCTAATTACAAAAAATATTTTCTATATACACTATTAAATATTAAAAGAATATTCAATATTTAAGTTTATGAAAATAAAAATATGTGAAATATAATTCTCATTTTCAATCAACACACAATTTCTTCTACGACGTACAGCTGCCGTTTGAAAAATTAGTGAGCATGCGCCGGAATCGATGATAGCTTCGTATCCAGGAAGCTCCGAATCTTGCCGAATCTCGATGAATTATGGCGACCAATTCTGTTTTTGTGTCTGCTAGGCTAGTACCCTCTTTATGCATCAGAGATACTTGTGCAATAAACCGAATCTTCCTATCATAACATGTAACCGCACGGTACATCTACGGGGAAGAGAACAGATTGAAATTATTAAATAGCCTTAAATCGATATAGGCCTATCATTATATTTTACAAAATAATAAGAATAATTTAACATAATACAGCTGTTATTAAAAGAGCACTTGTGATGATACACATTATTTTCTCTTAAAATATCATTCATTCATTCATTCGTTCGTTCGTTCGTTCATTCTCCATAAACGCCCCTGATTGGAGGAAAGCGTTTATTACTCAAATAAACGCCCCCTTAATTTCGGGTGTCTATAAAACGAAGACCGAAGACCCAAAAACGAAGACCCCTATTTTTTCTCTTTTATTTTGATGATAATACACCAGGCTGTCACAAAATAAAAATTGTAAATTTTTTTGGGCGTTTGTTTGTGAAATTTTCAAGGGTCTTTGTTTTATAGACACCCTATATGGGTGTCTACAAAACGAAGACCGAAGACCCGAAAAACGAAGACCTCCAGTTATTTCTCAATTATCTTATTGAAAGTATCATAAAAAAGTGCCAAGTACCTATTTCATTATTTTATAGGAATAAAATGAGGAATATCAAGAAATACTTAAGGGTCTTCGTTTTATAGACACCCTATATGGGTGTCTACAAAACGAAGACCGAAGACCAGAAAAACGAAGACCCACATTTTTTCTCTCAATCGTGATGAAAATAATGTTTTTAAATCACTTCATGCTATGCATATATAGTATTCGTCTTCTTAGCACATTGTTGCCTGAATCTGAGTCAATTTAATGATTTACTCTTTATTCCAGTTCCAAAGCGGCAAACAATGTTGTATGTCCACGGCTGGTGACTGAGCACGTCTTGGCGCTGCTACCTTCTAAAGGAAAGTAATTGGCTTGGCCTAGCGGTACGCATTTTGGGGCCTACAAAAACCTTGAATATTTCATTCATAAACTTGTTCCATGTTAAAATAAACAGTATGGAATGTGGTATAGTGATCGTGATAAAATAATGAAATACTTTCAATAAGATAATTAAGAAATAATTGGTCTTCTTTTTCGGGTCTTCGGTCTTCGTTTTGTAAACACCCATATAGGATGTCTATAAAACGAAGACCCTTGAACATTTCACAAACAGGCGCCCAAAAAATGTCGTAATTTTGATTTTGTGACAGCCTGGCGTATTATCATCAAAATGAAAGAGAAAAAATAGGGGTCTACATTTTTGGGTCTTCGGTCTTCGTTTTATAGACATCCCCTTAATTTCACTGTAAATGTGGAACTAAAACACATAATTATGGAGAAGTAAATTGACACTTGTCCGCAAGTCACCAAACCATGTCGACACGTTATATACTTTAAAGTGGGCCATTAGCCTAAGCTTTTAAGAAAAAATGTAATTCTACTGGAGTAGTACATTTATAGAATGTGTTGAGAATGATGTTGCTTCCATTAGATTTATTTACTGTCATTTAAGAAGGAGTTTATTCGAGAGAAAAAAGTAAACGCCATCGGTAGGGGGGGGGGGAACCAAATTTCTCGATGGCCTACAAGTCTCACAAATTTAATGCTGACTATTGGAGGGATGTCCTTGATGGTTTAGGATCTGCAATGGTCTAGCGGTATGGCACTCGCCTTCACAGGTTGTAGGTTTGTATTCTAGTTCCAAGACGGCCACTTAATTATATGTTTACATTTTAAGCTTTCCCACTGGTCTTATGTTTGAATTTAAAATGCATCTGTTGCCAGTAAAGAACTGTATTTAATTAGGCCTATATGCAATGTATTTCTTTGACATTAAATGAGCCACAATTCTGAGACTTAAAAAAAGTACAGCAAAATATGAGACTGAGTTATCTATCTGTATGGACATCAAAATGTCACACTTACACAGACAATTAAACGAAAACGATGTTTATAATTAATAAAATACTTACATTGTAGCATGGACAGGAGAGAAAACAACAGGGAAAACATAAAAGCCACATCAGAATATTGTCACGTGACCCAGTACAATGTTCTGGTAACTCATAGTGGTTTGTTATTACTATTCGTCCATTTTTTGATTCCGTTTTCGAGTACCATTCGTATTCTTGTAGACCCTGTTGTACCAGAAACGTGTTGAGCCAATCCTTGAGAAGCGGTCCAAAGTCAAGCTAGCAGAGACGAAACGATGAAACAGTATAGAATTAGTTATGTGCAACCAAAATAAAAACTAATATAAACATGATGACAAATCACAATATTTAAAGTTGGCATGGGGATAGAGTCTATAGCCACCTGTGCCCAACTATGGTTGGGGTTGAGGTCAGAAAATTAATTTTTGAAAATATGGCACCTCTGAATGCCTGGAACAAGCAGGTAAAAAACCTGTAGAGCCTCTACCCCTCCCCATCCGATTGTACATTGGCAGACATGAGATTTAAAGTTAGTGAGGAGTACAGTTTATACCCACCTCAGCCTCCCTCCCACACCCTTCTTCGACTACCACCCCAACATTTCCGAATCTAGAAATCAGGGCCAAAAAATGTTATTTAGAAAAAAGAATTATTTACAGTTTGTTACTACTGTATTTTAATGAAGTAATCCATTAGTACCCTGTAGGATACCATTCTGGTATTTCTGAGATTCGGAGTCGAAATATTGATTACTAATGTGTAATTATACAGGTACAAATTATTGTCATAAAAATACGTAATACTATATATCGATACTGTATATATTGTACTTTTATTGAATTTCAATTTCGTAGCCTGAATATAGGATTATATAATCGAGTGGCCAAGCGGTAAGGCAGGGGCGCCGCTACCTATACAGCCTTAACATCGATGCTGGTTCGAGCCGCTCTTCCTGCAGGGTCTGGTGGGGGAGTCTTCTAGGATAAGGACTTTAAATGGAGGTCAGTGTAACACACCGGGCTCATGAGCAATTTAATGAACCGGTTGCATCTTTCGGAAGAGTAGGGCGTACCCCGATGCTTGTGGTTCATTTCAGTTTTTGTGGAATGTGAATATGTAGCTCTTTACGTCGTCTGTAGTCACGGACCATGCCCTGGACGCTGGAGTTATGGGCATCTTATTCTTACCGGTATGACTCAAGATAACATTAGGCATTTTTTACAAGAGAAATATTAAAGGCTTTTGTACATAATGATAATAAGAATGGGCCCAGAAAAGCAACCAGGTTAAAAATGCTATATCCGGACAAAGAAGAAGGTAGTAGCATGACTCAAAACAATGAAAGCACAATTCGTAGGCCAATTTTAAATTTAATAAAACAAATGAAGGTATATTGCGAAAAAATAAATTGTTTAAAATGTTATTTCTTATCAGTGCCATAATTAGATGATGAGTTGCTTATTCCTCCATGAAAAAATACGGAACAGTGCAAGAAACACGAACACTATTATACAATAAATAATAACAGTGAATTACATTTACACAACGTGCAGGGTATTGTGATATGCAACATACAATTAAATAAAACATGTATGAATACACAGGATGCAATATGCTATATGCTATGCAGTATATTTCGAAAGAAGCCTACAAATAATAATGAATACGGTAGAGTTTCGAATAGCATACTGCTGGCACAATTTTAATTTCACTTAGGCCTACTTCCCACATTTGGCCTGAAGCATTAATAAATTATTTATCACGCTTTAGATACTTGTACTATCACTTGAATTGTTAAAAATGTTTTAATTAGGTGCTGTGTTTGCTTAATTTGAAAAACTCAAAATTGTATAGTTATTCTAAAAAGTGCTGTAATTTCTTATACTGTTCTACAGCAGACTGACGCGGCTACCTTTTATTAATCATGACTAATTTTAGATAATTCTTGGTTTATTTATGGCAAACAGACCACGTAGGTATACCTCCATGGACAGGTCTACCAGATAAAGACAAGCCTACCTAATAGAGCACTAAGATTCAAGATAATATTAAAATGTGGTTAATTTTACAGGTATCCAGAGGTCATATGTGGAAACTTTGTTTACCCAGAAAAAAATCTGAAATAATTATGATGATGATGGTGAAGATGATGATGATGATGATAATGATGATGATGATGATGATGAGATAATGATAACGATGACGGTGATAATGACGATGACGGTGATATTAATGATGATGATTATGATCATGACAATAATAATGATGTCGATAACGATGATAATGGTGATGATGATGGCACGATGATGGTAATGATGTTGACATAGGGGCCTAGTAGTCCAAGCTGGAATCAAGGGGAAAGAGCCCCCGTTCAGAGTACAGGGACAAAAGCCCAGAAAAAAAAAATCAGCAGTTTTGATTTGGTATAGACTAATTTACTGGTTTCTATACAGTCTTTGTTTCTCTCTTATATTTAGTTTTATAATATTAATACTTCCAGGAAGCAAATGGTCCTCCGATTGCGGGCAAAAATTCGGTGGTTCTGGTTGTAGCGTATAATCTATGGCATGTTTGGAATTGATATTTAATCTAGTTATCGTTGCTTTACATCGCACAGGAATCGTTGAATTTCTCACCCCCTTACTTAACCCTTATTAAACATTGTCTAAATAAATCTTATTTACTAAAAAAGGATTTTGAAATAAGTTGAAATGTATGCAATACATGCAATACAGAATCAAAGGGCATGGTGGATTTTTGGTTAAATATATTACATTAAATTGACACTGTGATATGAACATAAATAATAAATTCATAATTTATAGATATCTGTATAATTTATATTTATTTTGAAAAGTAAGATAATTGAGAAAAAGTGATCCAGCCAAAGCCAGTGCGGACTGTGAGGTTCCGAATGCCCTGTACCTTCTTCAGAAGCTACTAGTAGGCCTACTCACCGTAAGAACAAACTTTCGTCCCACTTTTGCACATGATTTAGCTTCTTCGAAAGCATTCGCTAGCTGTTGTTTAATTCGTTCATGCTGTGTATTCACAATAACTGCAAAGTCATCTAATAATTCAGGTATTAGATAAATAAATTAATTTAATGAAAGAATATTAACAATCGACATATATTCATTAGGCCATGCTTATCCGCATATTAAGTAAACTATAAACACAATGTTCAGGACTGGAGCAATGTTAATGCAGTTTTCGATATATACCAAATTAAGTTTCGACCTTCTAGGCTATGACATATATTCATTTTTTTTAAAAAAGCTTTTGAATATTCTGTATTATAAATAAGGCCTATGTCTTATTAATTATTGTTATTACTCTTTCAGACTGAAATCGTCTTTAAGTTGATTGTTAGAATTTAAAACAATGATATAATACTTATTAAGCTTATAATTGTCGTCATTCGAGTTTTTTTTTTTTTTAAATCACAACAACGTATAACGTATGAGGCCGTATGTAAATCAGCTACCTTCCATTAATTATAATTATATGGGCACAGTATATTATGTCAGTTTAATGTCCAAAAAACAACCTTAAACCATGGCTTAAACACAGTTTTCATATGTACTTTAGGCGGAGCCAATTATGTAAATTTTGACATTACGTGTACAGTACTTAAAAACATACTTCATAATACAGTTATAACAACTGAATAGCGTGTACTGTTGCTAATAGTGCATACCATGAATAATGACCACCGTGTTAGTGTTGTACTTGGTTTTCTGTCTCAGTCGGATGTCTAGTAATATTGGCCTGTTGCACAAAGTCCGAGAAATAGCTTCCAAGGCCGACTCGGTTAAAACAGGGAAGAACCTTTAAGAGAAAATAATTGATGAAAATAATTTTTAGTTTATAATTAAGTTGCTTGTAAAAAGGCATATACAGTATATAAGCATTATTGGCCTAATAATCACGAACATTAACTCGTACAATACAAACAAGTTTTTTCAAGAGTTATTGGAGAAGATTATAACATATGAAATAGGGTCTAGGTCAAATGCATGTTGTAAAATTATGAAATTTAAAATGATCAAAAACTTTATCAACTTTCAACAAGACAAAGATTGAAACAATTTAGTTTTAATTGACTTACAGACTACAACAATAACACCAAAAACAAAGACAAATACGAATGTGCCACCAGTTATGTGGTGAGTTTATATTTATTTGAAATAGAACATTTTCAAGGAAGGTCAATGGATGGGGGCCCTACAAACTTTTCAAGCAATGAGACGTTTAAAATGATCTTATTTCAATAAGGCTTTTGGGGGAGTAGTACAGTGGAATACAGGTTTAATAACTATCCACATTTTGTTTCTCTATTTCTTTGCTGGTCTTGAGCTTCGTTCTCTTTCTGTGACTCGGTCACATTTCACCCTTTGATGGCAACAGCATGCCTGTTTTCCGTGCGCTGTAACCATAGATATCTCTTGGTCTCCTGTTCAATTACCATCACTGCTTTTCTCGCGCTTCAGTCGGAGGGGGATAAATGCAAGTTTTAAAAGCGCATTGTCTTCGGATGAGCGTCCACGTTAAAAAGAAAGCAGTACACGCCTCTAAAGAATGCGAAGGGATTGTCTCCCGGTGTACTGTCCAATCACCAACAGAAGGACCCAATACTCAACATAAGTAGGTTATCCCCGTGTTTACACCAAATAAATCAAATTCAATCTAACGTTGTTAAACTAAATTTAAACTATAATTCCCTACAGTAGCTTTCAGAAAAGAGATCTTGTACGCATTATTGTTTAGTTTTGACGTTTAAATTCGAAACTATTCCCGAAAGAATAGAGGTTGGGTCATCAAAGTTGACAAGCTATGTGTGTCTATCGCCATATCAACAAGTTTGAATATCGGGGTTCTAAGGAATAATCCACGAACTAAAAGCGCAAAAGCTTTTTAGTAGGCGTATAGCTGGCGAGATCACTTGGCGTCTTATGTCTAGGCGAGGTTTATAGAATTTGTTGCTTTTTAAGGGCTCTACAAATACACTCAACTATTTATTAATTCCCATTAAGGTATAGGTCTACATTGAATACGTATCAAATTCACTAATAATCTGAAATATCATTGGCCTTCTGATAACAAATATTTCAAACAACACTGTGCATGGCATGTTACATTAGCGTAACAATTACAAATGCGGCAAAGACAAGCCAAACCAGTCACTCGTCGCAAATCATGTTTTAGAGAAAATGACCAAAACATGATGGAATGCCAAATTTAAAAAAAATCTATTTTATTGATACAGTTCTCCGTTCCTGTCTATCCGATTTATGTGTTTCTCAATTTAAATGTCAGTGTGAATTTAAATAAATAATAATAATAATAATAATAATGATGGTCATCATCATCATACTGTATTAATAATAAGTCTCTTTATTTCTTGAAAAAACCTCGTTTATCAACTGCTATAATCGCATAAAACGCTTTAATGTAATTCACTGTAAGTCTGTTTTTCATAACCATTGATATACGTATCAGGTGCTGTGGATTTCCAACATGTTATTAATTAAGCAACTAAAAATTCAAAAGCTTGGATGTAATGATGTTATTGATTTATTTATCAGCACACTGCAAAACAGATGATTTTATTCAACTAAATTAGTAACCAAAAATTAGTAACCAAATTAATAATGTCTATTGTACCGAATATCCAACGTACCGTAAAGTATGGTTATTTTATTATCTTATATCCGCTTAGTCATGCGCGGACACAGGACTAGAAGTATTATTTAATCAGAAAACAGACGTTAAGCAAAACATTGCATGTAGAATTATGGATCTTTCAGGAAAAAACTATTTTTTTCAAGAAAAAAAATATTTTTCGAAAACGGAAATATTGATATTTGGCAGACATCCAACGCGCACTGAAGCAACATAAAAATATTTATCAAATTAGCAACACAATGTCATGACATGAAACTAAACCAATACATTTCCATGATAGACCTATATATGAATATTTTTTTCAAAGATGGGATTGGGATGTAGGTCAACAACTCCTGTCGAAACCTAGATTGCGAATGTAAGATTTTGACTCGATCTTTTGACGGGCAAACCCATGCCTAGTTTATTCTTAAATATCTATCTTATGTAAAAAGTATAGGCTACTTCATAACATGAGAAATGTCATTCGTCAATAATTCGCTTTCTTTATGACCTGGTTTACACATACCGTAGTTGTCAATAATTTACCAACTTGACATTCTCGGCAAATTGGAACTGAGAGGAAACTGTATAGGCCTATTTACTAACTATACTTGCATTGTGGACTATGGAGATGAACCTTCAGAACTGTTGTAATGTAAATGTAAAGTTTTTTTTTTTAAATTTTATTTTTCCTGTTTTTCAATATGATTTGTGTCCTGAATACTGTCAGCGCAATGAGACAACTTTATTGCGAAAGACGCTCTAGACTCGTACCATTACCGTTACTTGCCATTAAAAAGCCGAATGTACCCATCACTCAACACAATGCATAATGTAGAAGTGGGCCATACTTGCATAGTCTTGAGAAAAGGAACACTATCAACCTAATTTGTTGTATGCATTATTTTAATAAGTAATCTTTTCAGACATGCAGCCATATGGTCGATCAATTTCAAAACATTAAAAAATGTCACCTAAGAGTAGAAAGCCGACTAAATGTTATAAAAACTAACTTGTTCATAGTAATTAAGCAGCTATACTAATACTAGAAAAGAAAAAAAATCTTTGTTTAGGCACACAGAAGTTTCCAATAGCTAATATATAAGCCAAATACACACACGATGCTTGACACAAGCAAAATTCAAGACGGGTTGAGTTGTTTTGGTCGTGAGGAAATTCCTGCGACACTGACAGGAATTGAACAGAGGACCCTGGGATTGGAAGGCAAGCTCTTAACCTTGAATTTGAAACTCCACTCAAAACTAAATTATGATAATGTCATATATGCTCTAAAAATGGTTGTGGGATAAATATGTCATAGTTTAAAAGTACTGTTGTACTACTCCATGAACTTGAGCGTTGCACGTTCCTTCGTATGGTGATCCTTCAAGTCTGCAATGAATTGTAACTGTAGGCGACAAAACCCTATTTTTCAGTACGTATACTGCAATTAAAAAATAATTTTTACTAGAATTTATTTGCCATAGACACATTTTTAAAATTTATTAAAGGGTTTGAAAACTTACAATAGTAAAATCCGAGTGACATATTTTGCATTCTCAAAGACCACTACTACGTCCTACTACTACTACTAATACGAGGGTATTGGAAGAGCACGAAGATAATGTACGGTATAGGCAGCAGTTTTTACATTTGTATCTGTGTTTGTGGCACTTGGTAGTACTGGTAGAATTATGCACAAACTGCCGTTGATTGTGTACCAAGTTATCATTAAGTTCAACAATAATAATTTTATGAGACCAACAAATGATCGTATTCTGGTGTTGGCGACCTGCAAGTTTTGATAATGAGAGCGTTGGAGAGACGCAGGAAGGACTGTACCGGTACTCATTGACTGGCCTATCTACATGCTCGTGTCACTGGGTCAGACAACAGCAGAAAGTGAACGCTGGTAAATTATATTAAAAAAACGTTAACCTGAAAGAAAGCAAATGAAACGCGTACTGTACTTTAGTTACAATTCAGATAACTACAGTATTTACACGGAGTTTCTTTCAACAAGGAAGACTGCATACTCAATTTAACATAGCTTCTTAATTCACCAATTTTATGTAAATCTGTACGTTTGTGTTTTGTGGCACCTCAACTTACAGAAACTTGTAAAAAGTTATTCCACATCATCAGAATACAGTATGAACATGTCAACTTTAATTATTACACATTCACATTCACGCATGCAGATTGACAGGCATATATCAGTTTGTTATAAAAATAATAATGCATATAGGGGGATGAACATTACCACACTACCATAAATCACCACTACCACCACCATAAAATCTATCACTACCATAAAAACTACCATATAGGTATATACCTATTGTTAACTAATAATAATACACCTATAATATAATGTACAAATGAGGATTCAATTCAATGTAATTCTTATTATTACAAGCCGAACATAACGAAATGAGGCCAGCATAGCACAACGAAACAAAATGCAATGTCCGGAGAACAATAGGCAACGAGCTTATTCGTATCCATCTATAGTACATCTAATTTAATTGCCGGTTACGTCTGTAATGAAAAACGTTCTTTAGTTTTTATGTCTACATCAATATGTAGACATATTCATCTATAATTATAGATTATCATAATAATGGTTCACGTTGATTGTTAATAGAATTTCATCATTCTTAATAAATGTCACGCACGCAGGTGTTGCTTCATTTGCTAAGCATTGAATTGGGGAAGCTCTATACTGAACCCTATGTTCTACAATAATATTGTTCAGTATGACATGGTGAAACAAATATATATGTAGATTACTGTACATGCTGTGTCAGTTAGTATGAATCAAACCTGCATACATGCCTTATACCATAACTTTATTTTTTATAGAAGCATGACAGGTATATGGTTTGGTGAGTACCGTAGTAAGAACCAATTCCACAACTCAGAGGCGAACTTTATTCATTGGTGAGTACCGTAGTAAGAACCATTACCACAACTCCATAGGGGCTGAACTTTATTCATTAGTGAGTACCGTAGTAAGAACCATTACCACAATTCCATAGAGGCGAACTTTATTCATTGGTGAGTACCAATGTTGAATATGTTGTTTGTACATTGAAAATTAAATCAATAATGGCAGATGAATATCTATATTGCATTGAGATCTAATGACGTTTTCGAGTGTCGTACAATTAGGATGCAGAATATTACGGTATATTGCGACTTATGTTTGTATTGTGAAAGGGATTGCACCCAGTGATTAAAGTACTGTATATGTTCGCAACTAATGGCCCATCAAATTATAACAAATAAATAGAAATTGGACGATTTAACAATATATTTATCACATGTTAACTGTTCTACATGAAAATATTGAATTCATAATACCACATGCGGCCTGAGGCTGGTAAGGCAAGACAGCTCATGACCGACGCTGCGCGTCTTAGACTGCGGTGGTGGACCTGTCCTGTCATTCGACACTATTTCTAACCCTCCTGCTTTACAGTACTCCTACACTTTTGGAGTGCTTTGGAGGTCGATCTTTACCCACCAGAACCATGAACCAGAACAGACCAATATACGAATAATACAAATTGTCTATTTATGGTTGCTTTTATGAAACCAATTGTTGATGAACGCATTAAAAAAGAAAACAATGAAACATATTAGGCCTATATGAATTTCAACAATTTTGAGTATTATAATTTGAAATATTTCTTATTTTAATACATTTTTTAAATTTGAAGTGAGAAGAAAATAAATTTTCGGGGTCTTTTGGAATTTAAACAATCCTGGTAGATTTTAGGCGCATTGTTTTTTGTTTTTTTTTGTTTTTTTTTTTTTTATAGTTACACATTAATTTGCAGACCGTTTTAATCATAATTATCCCTCCGGCGTTATATTTGGGTAATATTTTACGATCTGGTGTTTGTCGTGGTCTTTACGATCCGGGATAAACGTATGCTTCTATTAAGTAATAGCACACAATGACCTTAGCCTTATAAATGTATTGAATTGAACTTTTACTGCAAATCATAAAACTAAATGAATATTGATATTATTACCGGTACTGCATCTATATAAGAGAACAAATATACTAGGTGAACATAAAAGCTATAGGCCGACTATACTATTACTAAATATGGCTTAAAATATAATTCCATTGGCGGATCTGAGGGGGGTCAGGGGGTTCCTGACCACCCCCCCCCCCCCACACTATTGGACAAAATAATAATTTAAAAAAAAAAATTCTCTGTGTACCGGTACACACATTGCCCTATTTACTATAATAAGAATGAGAAAAAAATACCTGACTGTTTACAAAAGGGGAAAACCTTGAATTTTGATTAAAAGACACCTCAGAAGTCGGCAAAACTCATTTCTCGCCATCTAAAATTTTCCCCGGGAGGACCCCCGACCCCCGTTTTATTTAGGGTTCATCGATTTATTGAAAACAGAATATGTATGCAGCGACTCAATTTTTGTTATGTACACACACATACAGTACAGTAGTAGGGCTACTAGTACTGTAGGCCTAGGCCTATTTACAGTAATAAGAATGAGAATTTTACCTGACCGTTTTCAAGCAGATGAAAACCTTTTAATTTAAAGACCTTAAAAGTCATTAAAAGACACCTCAGAAGTCGGGAAAGCTCATTTCCTGTCATCTAGTGATCAAATATTCCCGGGGGAGGACCTCCGGATCCTCTTCCTCTTTGGGGTTATCCATTGATGGAAAAAGTATACGTAAGCAATTCAATTTTTTTTATGTACGTTATACACACATAAATAGGCCTATTTACCCTACGTTCATCTGATCTCAATTTAATTTCTGTCCCTCGCACCAACACTAAGACCTTCGGACACAGATCATTTTCATTTGCTGCAGCCACACTCTGGAACGCACTACCACTTCACATTAAAAAATCAACATCAATTCCTTTATTTGAAAAATCACTCAAAACGCACTTATTCCAACAATAACATGAAGCGCCACTGATAATTACTTCGGTTTTTTAAATGGCGCTATATAAGTTCTTACCTTATTATTATTATTATTATTAATAAGAATGAGAAAGTTTACCTGACCGTTTTCAAGAGGGAAAACCTTGAATTTTGAAGAACTTTAAAGTCATTAAAAGACACCTCAGAAGTCTGGAAACTCATTTCCCGCCATCTAAGAATCAAAATTTTCCCGGGGGAGGACCCCCGGACCTTCCTTTTTTTTTTTTTGGCGTTTTTATGAAAAAAAGTCGGACCCCCCCACTAAATGTGAACCTAGATCCGCCCATGTAATTCCGTTTCGATATCGTGGGTGCACCCCGGGGAGATACGCCTACTGTACCTTTAAGTTGAACATGACTATAAACCTGTACACCTTTGGTAAATAAAAACAAATAGAACTGCTAATAAAACTTACCCGCCCATATTATTTTCAAATTTCCTTGCATTTTCTTCAAGACGCACACATACATTTATTTCATCCCTGTCGTGCGTTAGAACTTGATCTCCAGCAGTAGTGGCGCCGGGTTGTCCGTTACTTGTAACACCTTTCACACGGAAATTAGAAGGAGGCTGTCTTAAAAAATCCGACATTAAAGCAATGCTAACCATGTTATTGTCCGGAATGATTAAGGGCCCACTAACATCCGGCCTAGCCCCATCGTGTCCATTCTCAGGTACGGTCGTAATCGTTACATTACTGCTAGTTACTGCGATTGTTGGTGGTGCGTCCGTTTTCTCCTCTGCCATCATTCGTTAATTTAGCACTATTTTAAACACGTATTAATTGTATTCGTTATTTACCTGATGAAAATACAGAGAAATTATGCCTACTAATATATGAAATATATAAAGGCATATACTACAGGCTTTTTGCTCGTATCCAGTTATTCACGCCATAATCTGCACAATACTTATCCTTATCCAACAATTGTTAAGCAAATAGTAAACACAATACAATTCACTCCAAACAACCACAACGCTACAATGTATGCGACAGACCGTATGAAAACCTTTTGAGGGCGCTACACACCAAAAATTGCGACGTGAGAACGCCCTCATTCCTCCATTTTGGGGCCACACAACTAAACCAGAAATAACATAAGCTTTGAGGCTAAATTCTCGACCTCATGTTATTTAAAAATTCATAACTTCGTAACAAGAGGTCGAGTAACATTATTTTTTTCTGGAAAATGTTTTTAATAGACTATTCTACACCACTATATTATTGAAATAAAATTGAAAATTTGTTTCAACCTCGGAATTCAAGATGGGAAAAGAAGAGCCTATGTAAATAGTGCATCAACATAGGCCTACGTACCGCAGCAGCCTAGCTAGTACTAGTAGTAAGTTGTGTTTCAGTTACCGTATGACTTACGGACTTCTCTTGTTATACTAAAAGTTTTTTAGAGATCCTAGCTAGAGGCTTGCCGCAAACACCCGTTTATTATACGAATTTCAAAGTTGTCTTGTGTGTAAGCACGGAGTTGTTATAGTGGGTGTAAGTAAGGCCTAGGCAGCGTTGCTACGCTTAACAAATGCAATCATGTACGCCTAGATAAAGGTGCTACGCCAATCTGGTCAAGCAAAGACTACATGTAATATAATTAATTATAACAGACTATTGAGAATCAATTTTTTCTTGAATTTTACTATAAACTTTCAAATATGCATTAATTAACAGATATTTACTATCAAATGACATAACATTTTGTTTTTAATATTTTTAATAATTTTTTACAATTGCCTGTTATTTATACAATCGCCACACTGTAGAATAGGCGTTCATATTATGTCTACAGCTCAAAGCTGTATTTTATTGCTGTCTTTTTACATTTTATTTATCATTTGCGATTGAATAAATTGTATTGTTCCATATTATGTCTACACCTCAAAGCTGTATTTTATTGCTGTCTTTTTACATTTTATTTATCGAAGCAAACGTAGAATCTTCATTTTCTGTTATTAATATAGGCATATATATAATATATATATATATATATATATATATATATATATATATTATACACACATATATATAGCATTATAACAACGCGATTTAGAGTTTATCTCCATCATTATTTACTTATATGCCAGGGCCAGAATAACACAGGCTACAATGGGGAAAAATAGGTAATGAACCCCAGGAAATATCACCGAAAATGTCTTATGTTTTAGCCACATAGTATTCAGGCCCACTTGCAATTACAACCCCAGCCCCACAGCACAGATCTTGTCCTGTCAACGACGGCTGATAAGAAGAAGGCGTATCATATTTATCTCTATTATTTGCAATGCATCAAGGACTAATGCTGCCTAATACGCATGCGCATGAGTGTGGAAGATTTAGATGCTTTAATCGGATTTGAATACCAGTAAAGCCTCAATGGCCTTGTCGGTTAAGGCGTCTGCAGCAGAAGGTCCTGAGTTCGAATCCTAGTTGGGGCACCTATTTTTTCATACTCTTAGATTCCTCTTTTTTAATGTGTAAAAATGTATTTATATATATTTTCAGCATTACCGCAAGGCGGTTTAGATTATAATTGCATTTAATTCCCAATTATTTTATGTTAAAAGATAAAGTTATACAGGCCTGTATTATAGGTCTATGTATTAAAATGGTAAGGAAGGGCAGTTTATGAGTGTACAACAAAACACCCCAACTGGGATTCCAACCTGAATTTCCTGTTGCTGTACTATACAGAGTCTTATCCAACTGGACAACAAACGCCACCGGATATCGAATAGTATTTATTTAATTTTGTATCACGTACTCAATTGTTTTGTCCCCTGATTAGACAATATCACCTGGAAAAAACTATGAAAAAATAATGCGAACCTAAACTCGAACACTATATATTTATAACAATTTCCCCGGAGTGAATAT
The DNA here is from genome assembly GCF_011630105.1 of Anneissia japonica. Taxonomy (NCBI): domain Eukaryota; kingdom Metazoa; phylum Echinodermata; class Crinoidea; order Comatulida; family Comatulidae; genus Anneissia; species Anneissia japonica. The sequence goes on along the minus strand of NW_022709610.1, from coordinate 1,500,326 downwards.
TAAATTCAAAGCTAGATCAAACTCTTCAGATTTAGAGGGCCATGAAGAATCGTGCTCCAACCAAAACTCATGAATATGTAAATTATACAGCTGTAAACTTTAAGAACAATTCAATGAATGCTCATCCCAAATTATAATTGTCTCCTAAATGAAATTGTTTTGACTGATGTACATTTTAGATTTTACTTGCTTAGTGTTTAGGATTTTACTTCTTTCATTTAGTAAATATTTGTATTGATTGTTTCATTCTTTTTTGTATGTTTTTTTTATAAGGATGCACCATCAAACTGATGTGTTTCGTTCATTTTAAAGCAATTCCAACAAATAAATCTGAAATCTGAGGTCAAATCACCACCGCTTGTCTTTACAATTGTCAGATTGTGTGCTTATAGTCTGCACATGCTCATTGCTTTCCCTAGCAGCATCATCCCTTGGACTGAAACGATTAAGCTTCCTTGCTAGCTTTATGCCGACAACTGTGGCTATACTGACAATAACGAGTAGGCAAATGTTGACGACTAGGACAGTTATGTCGAAGAATAAATCCGGGCGTCTATCGTCAGTGTCTGCAAAGAATAGTAAGTAATGATTAAGTACAATTAAATGACGTGGAAAAACATATTTACTGTCTCTTATACA
>NW_022709610.1:1494417-1499476 GCF_011630105.1 Anneissia japonica | reverse complement strand
AGTAATTTTATTATAAAATTATCTTCTACGCAAACGAAGGAGGCATGTGCTCCTAAAATATATGTAAGAATAATCTACAGTATTAATTTGATGATATTTATACGTATTGAGTTACAATTTAAATTATTCAATGATAGTTTCAGACGATATACACTATATGAATTTTCAATTTTATATTCCATAATTTTTTACTTATTGCAATTACTTAGCCATTTGTAAAATTATATACCGGTACATACATTATTAATATTGGTACATATTAGTATACAGTATGATATTAGCATAATATACGGTTATATATTAAGCCTTCAAGTTGATCTGCCAACAGTTTAATAAGTTATAGCTTAATGATAATGCCAGTATTTTTGTAGTTGTACTTTCCCTGTGCTGCATTCCATTACGATGAAATGTAAAAGACTCAATCGAAAACCTTACTTCCGACAATGAGGGCGATTCGTGGAATTCCGCATTGCTGTCTACTACACAACTTTTAGGGAAAGATTATCAAAAAAAATTGTATTTACCTTTTCATTAACTTTCGAATAGTTGTAAAACATAGGCCTATGTACATTAAACTTTTACAAGAATAACGAATGGAGTGTTGATACAGAAATTAACACATGTTGAACTAGGGTCATTTGGGTGTAAGCCAAACATATTCAGGTATATCCCCATATTCAGATAAAATTATTAACCATTATGTGTAGGTAACACGAAAGCTTGTCTTTTACTTTGATTTTAAAAGACATACCCATTGAGAATGAAGTAATAATAATCTGAGGCAGTAGGCTGAACCGCCGGCGTAGCTTTACAGCTGTCGATTCTGAGGTGTAGGCTTGAATTTGCGGCCTTTGCCGAGAAGTAGAGTCGCTCACGGAGCACTACATGTGCTGGGTAGTCCAGCATCGTGTATGGCACTAAGAAATTTTCATCATGACATAGAGCCAGCCCAAAGTTTAAGGAAGCCGTCCGACGAATGTTAAAGATGATGGGAGATGTATCAGGGTCGAATACTGCATGAATAATGCCGTCTGAATAAACATCACAGACGATATTTATTTGAATTTCCCGCTCACGTGTGATACTTGTGCTGGTGATAGGAAGCGGCTCGGAGAAAACTGTATTTCGATATTTGATGCCATTAGATTTTACCTATATGAAAGAATATTAGATCTGTCAATCTTCTCATTATTACTGGAAACAATTTCAAACGCAAATATACTTTTATTTGGATAAAATTAAAGTAATAAAATATACAGTAAGAAATGCAAATTGAAACAAATATATTGCATGGAAGGAGGCTACAATATGTTCTGCAAGAAGAACCCACAGAACTTATGGCGTGGTACCATTTACTTAATTTAATCTAAACTAATAGAATCACAGAAATGACATACCAATAAATTTATATTTAAATTAAACTTATCAGAACCAATAAAATTATAATAATTGTAGTCCAGTTTTATATACGTACAAGACCAAGACTCAAGATCAAACACATTATTTTTAAGGCTCAAATAGCAATGGAAGGAAGAGAGGGTAAAAGACTTCTAAGGTGGTATTTAAAACTATTGAATGTGAATTTGTTTTTAGTAACCATAGAATTATCATCTTGTTCATCAGCAAAGGTTTTGTCGCGTCATCTTGCATTTGCAAAAAACAAACTGGATTGGTTTGTACCTTTTTATATACTTTACATAACAAATAAATAAAACCTGCGGAATATAGGCACTTCTATAATAGTTATATTCCTGTTCCTGTCATTAAAAAGTTGTTAATTATTATAGCAACTATCAAGTCAAATCTCTTAATCTATCATCTTAACGCCCTGAATTAATAGCAACTGATATTAAAGTTAGTTAAGAGTTTAAGCACTGTGGAAACACAGAACCACTGAGATTTGTCTACTTTATACCCTACTTTCAGAATACTACCATTTAAACAATGTCCATGTCAAAGCAGAGGGAGAGAGAGATTGCCTGTCGGTGTTCATTAATGACGCTAAACTCCAAATGTTGTCAATTTCTAATATTTATTGACTACAACGAAAAATATTTTTTTTAATGAGCTGAAATGGCTGGAATAGGCTTATCTTACGACGGTAGGCGATGGGACAGTTTTATGCGATCGTTCTGCTCTTCAATATAAATTTAAAAGTGGCTTTTGCTGTATTTTTGTGTATTTTCTACTTTTTAGGGAGTCACTGTACGCCATACCTTTGTGATTGTTCCACACAAGTTATAACTCGATTCCATTAGTATTACACTTTCGTTGGAATAGGAACCTCTGCAATCCGGATCATTAAAATGTAAATGACTAGGCAGTACATTCCCTACAATGGACCTAGGAACGTAAACCCGAAGTCCGAAGCTAGTGCACTCAGCTACCGGTGCCGTAATCGGAGCAGGGGTTGCAATGGTGGTCGTAGGTAATAAGGTTGTGGTTGGTGCCAGAGTTGTTGGAGCCTCGTCTAATTTATGATAAAATATTCAATATCAATAAATGCAAGCCTATTTATACTGCAGGACATGGGCCAGTAGAAAGTTCATCATGATTATCAGTGTATGTCTATTACAAAATTCGGGATCTCTAAAACTAATTTTAATAGGTGAGTTTACAAAAATATCTAACCCCCTTCTTTAACCCAACTTTTGTTCTAATAAGATCGTTGATGAATATTGTAGGTATCTATAAATGATTTTTGGAGAAGCGAAGCTTTGTTATAAATAGGATAAAAGCATAATTAACCAATCAACCAACAGGTTGAAGGAAACTGGTGCAAACAGTGTGACAAATTTATTGGGTATGACACGCCTAAGTCATTCTTTTTTATCAAGTAATAAGCTATAAACATTATAATGATTTTTGGGAATAGAAATTGTACCTGTGGCGAAGAACCATCGGCCACCGTCATTAGGCCTTACAACTGAACATGGATCGTTGTAACGACCCAGAACTACCCCAGAGTCAACCTCTATGGCATAAGTACGCTCACTTTGTAGGTTTAAACCAGTGATATTTATTGTTAGCATCGTGTTGTTGTGCTCGGGAAATTGCACACGGTTGGATCGTGACGTATCGTATCGAGATATAACCCGCTCTTCACCGTTGGCAAGAAATTTTATAATTCGCACATAACTGGATAATTCAGGTTTTCGAATCTAAATTTCAAAGAAAGAGAACATCGATGTGTATGGATTAAATGACAGATTAAGTAAATGAGGAAACTTATATTAATTAATGGAACAGGATACAGGTACAGTTGCAGTTTACCGTACATAAATATCATATTTTATATAATAATATAATAACAAAACCAATGGTATACCTCGCTGTCAAAAACCAAGATCAACTCGTCAGTAGCGGCACTGATTGGGGTTCGAGGGTTGGGTACGGACTGCTGTGGCAACAATGAGGGCGGACTTCGAATTATTTCGTCTATAAATATTTTAAAATATAAACAATATTATAACATGTTAAAATATTGGGCTATGCCTACTACATAATGCGATACCGGTACCGTTTCATCCTAACTTATATGTATTCACGGAATTGGATTTATTCGGTGTGAGGAACGCGAAAAATTATTTCCAGTGGGGGTCTTTTTTTGTGGTGATTGAGCAGTACACCGAAAGACAATTCCTTACTTTTTTAAGCGCCTATAGACCATTTTCCACATGAGACTAACTGCTTAATTCTTCCGGATGAGGGTGCGTATTTACATTATTTATTTATATATTATTATATATCATTAATTCAACATATACAGAAAACATTCGACGCATCCTTGTTCATTGAAAAAGACAAAACAATGAAGTACAAAAAGACAGGTTAGTGGCAGTACTTGTTACTTCAGTCCTTTGGCTGAAACCCAAAGAGGGTAGACAATGGAATTTAAACGGGAAAGGTTGACAATGGATATCCACGGTGGCTACCACCAACGTATTTAGCTGACTGAAATATGCTGGCTTGAGTATTCTTAAGTGAAGAGTAATCTTACTACGCCCTCAGACCAATTCATTCAAGCTTGCTTACCAGTAACAACCAGTGTAACGCATTGCTGATCAGTTGATACTCTGAAAGAGATAATATTCAATACAAAGCGTAAATTTTTAGTTTAGGATTAGAGCGGCCTCACTAACGGTAATCATCACGGAAATACAGTGTAAATGTAAACATTAGCCTATGTGTTTTATTATGCACATGAACCAACAAAATACAATCAGCTGCTTTTTCTACATCTAGATGTGTATAAGAGACAGTATATATACACATACACACATATACATACATATATAATTATATATATATGCATATATATACATATATACACATACGCATATATATATATATATACATATATACATTAGCCTATGTGTTTTATTATGCACATGAGCCAATAAAATATAATCAGCTGTTTTTTCTTTACAAAAGTAGTAGATTATATATTATATATATATGATTATATAATATGCATATACATACATATATATGCATATATACATATACGTATATATGCATATATATACATATATATACATATATACGCATATATACGCATATATATACACACATGTATATGTATATATAAATATATTATATATATATATATATATATACATATATAATAGTAATTGTTATTGTCGTGATGAAATAGACAATAACTGGATTTGCGTCAGGAGAAACATGTATTGGTGTAATTTTGCCCTACCTGACGTGAAATGTACTGAATACTCAGTACGTTTAAAAACAATTGAGAAAAAAAATTGTCTATTTCTTCACGACAATAACAGTTACTATCAACACTGCAGTACCCGCTGCTTACTTAAACTCGAATTCAACCCTGGCCATCAGGCGCAAGCTCGGTGGTCTAGAGGCATCATGCCTGGCTAGTGATCGTGAGATCGTGGGTTTGAGTCCCACCCGAGAACAACTTTCGATTTTTTTCGCAATTGTTTTTAAACATACTGAGTATTGAGTACATTTCACGTCAGGTAGGGCAAAATTACACACACACACACACACACACACACACACACACACACACACACATATATAT
>NW_022709610.1:1491317-1492620 GCF_011630105.1 Anneissia japonica | reverse complement strand
ATTTTTTTTTTTTTTTTTTTTTTTTTTTTTTTTTTTTTTTTTTTTTTTTTTTTTTTTTTTTTTTTTTTTTTTTTTTTTTTTTTTTTTTTTTATATATATAAATGCTTTATTATTTCTGTCTTGTTGGTGTAGAATTTTATAGGCCTACGTTTGAATTCAATTGTATAGGCCTATATATATTTTATTTAAATTTTAAAGAGGGCCCCTGAACATCAACTGGCCTTCGGATACAGCTGGAAGGGTTACCCTCTATAAATAAAGTTTTACAAAAGTAAATCTACACACAAGGCGTGAGTTACCAAAAGCCCAATACAAGATGTTTGAGAGTGTGGTCCGTACGTTGGTTGTTGTTTGGTCAGAAGTTCGATTCTTCCTCTGGTAAATTGCTTGTGTCTTTGATTATGGGATTTAATCTATCTTGTTTATTTTTATCGAAAATTTTACGAAAGAGCCTTTTTAGGTTTATTTGTAAATATTCTGATTAACTATCTGCAACATAATAGGACAACTCTTAGGATGGAAAGTGTGAACTTCCAGAAATTAAGGTGAAGCTCATTACAGCTTTGACATGATACTCTGTATAGGAATTACATAATATTATTTTTATCTAATGTAGAAATTAATTAAAAAAAATATGAGAAGCCACTCACTGACCTCTACAAATGTTCTCACCTGATCTAGATAACTATTAGGTGAAAGAGGACCACATACTTGATTACCGTTTATTGCTTGTGGACACTCATTGTGGCTGTCGTCTGCCCAACGACATCGGACAACATCACCATCCGGGTCACTAGCTAAAAGAAAACACAATAAAAATAAATATTAATATTAATAATAATAATATTAATAATACTAATACTAATACTACGACTACTACTACAACTACTACTACTACTACTACGACTACTACTACGACTACTACTACTACTACTGCTACTACTACTACTACTACTACTACTACTACTCTACTACTACTACTACTACTACTACTACTAATAATAAAAATAATAATAATAATAATAATAATAATAATAATAATAATAATAGTTATATCAGTTAAAGTGTTTCTGCGGCAATTAAAAACTTTGTTGACCCTTGGTTTGAAAGTCAAGTGACTTGCCATAGCACACTCCGAGACATTGCCATAACTGAATGCTTTGAATCGACTCTCTAATTATACTGTGTCTTCAAAGATTACTATATCATAATTTGTTCATTTAAAAAGTAATTTAATGTTGGTATCTCTCGATTGTACCCGGATTCATCAGTAATGACATGTTGTAGTTGGATAACCTTTTAT
>NW_022709610.1:1486674-1489551 GCF_011630105.1 Anneissia japonica | reverse complement strand
ATGTGTATGTATGTGTATGTATATATGTTTGTATCCTATACATATGTATAGGATACATGTACAGGAAAATAAGTCTGTATTGCTGTATCTGCTTTGAATCTATATACTTTAAGTAGTTTAATTTAAGTTTAACTGTTAAGTTATGATAAGAAGGGGCTTTCAAATTCTGTGCTTGTGCTTTTTGTTTTTTGTTTTTTTTTGTTTGTTTTTTCTTTTTTTAATGAAACTACTTTTTTTGTTATTTTATTGGTCTTGAACGCACCGTCAATTGACGAGTGCCACTGTAACAAAAGTGTAAGCTCAATAAATTTTTCCTAAATAGTAGGCCTAAACGTTAATTCAATATATTTCACTCCTGTAACTATTGAAGAGGTAGATAAAACTATATCCTCATTTTTTAAGTCCAATAAATCCCCTGGTATTGATAATTTTAGCTCTAAAGTCATTAAAAATGTCATTTTCAAATCTGGTTCCAAATCGGATCTATCAAATTATCGTCCTATCTCTATTCTATCCATCTTCTCGAAAGCTTTAGAAAGAATTATATATGACAGAACATTTAATTTTATTAATAAATATAACATATTATACAAACATCAATACGGTTTTAGAAAAAAAATATAACACATCTATGGCTCTTATTGAATTAACAAATAAAATTGTGGATGCCTTTAAAAATAACCATATCGCAATAGGAGTATTTATTGATCTTTCTAAAGCTTTCGACACCATTGACAACGAAATTCTTTATTTAAGTTATCACATTATGTCATTCGGGGCCCCTCGTTAAACCTATTTAAAAGTTATCTTTCTAATCGTTTCCAATGTACCAAATTCGTTTCTAACTTCTCACTTATTACATGTGGTGTTCCCCAGGGTTCATTATTAGGTACTCTTTTATTTATTCTGTATATTAATGACATTTACCGATTCTCTCTTTCTTTCTTTATGCTAATGGCACAACTGTTTTTTATTCAACCAATAATATTCAATCACTTTTTGACCGTTAATGAGAATCTGATCCTTATGTCCCAATACTTTGCTAGTAATAAACTTTCTATTAATCACAAAAAATGCAGCTTCATTCTGTTTAGGAGCCCTCAAAAGAATCGGTTTATTGACTCCTCCTCCCTCAATATTTGGATAGATAATTTCAAAATACCTTCTGTTAAAAGTGCTAAATTTCTTGGAGTTTTCCTCGATATCTGAGCTATTTTACTAATACTTACCCATCTAATCTTCACAAACTCGTAATTCTTCAAAAAAAAGGCCATCAGGACTATATCTGGCGCACCACCTAGATCCCACTCTTCTCCTTTATTTAGTAATCTAAACCTTCTTAATTTTAACGATATTAATCTTATACAACAATGTGTCTTTTTATATTCTTCTGTTAATTTTCTACTTCCTAGTCATTTTTGTCATATCTTTAAGTCTAATCTCTCTATGCATGAACATTTCACTCGATCTAGGTACTTTTACTGTTAGTGCATACCGTGAATTATGACCACCGTGTTAGTGTTGTACAGTTTTCTGTCTCAGTCGGATGTCTAGAAATGTTGGCCTGTTGCACAAAGTCCGAGAAATAGCTTCCAAGCCCGACTCGGTTGAAACATGGAAGAACCTTTAAGAGAAAATAATTGATAAAAATAATAGTTAGTTTAAAATTAAGTTGCTTGTAAAGAGGCATATATATAAACATTATTGGTCTAATATCATGAACAAATAACTCGTACAATACAAACAAGTTTTTCAATAGTTATTGGAGAAGATCATAACATATGAAATACGGTCTAGGTCAACTGCATGTTGTAAAGTTATAAAATTTAAAATGATCAAAAACTTTATCAACTTCCATCCAGACAAAGATTGAAACAATTTAGTTTTAATTGATTTACAGACTACAACAATAACACCAAAAGCAAAGACAAATACGAATGTGCCACCAGTTATGTGGTGAGTTTATATTTATTTAAGATAGACAATTTTAGATGAAGGTCAATAGGTGTGGGTGGGGGAAAGGGGGAGGGGGTCCGACAAACTTTTTAAGCAATGAGACGTTTGAAATGGTCTCATTTTAATAAGGCTTTTGGGAGGAGGAATAAAATACAGGTTTAATTTTACTATCCACAATTTTATTCCCCTATTTCTTTGCTGGTCTTGAGCTTCGTTCTCTTTCTGTGACTCGGTTACATTTCACCATTTGATGGCAACAGCATGCCTGTTTTTAGATAGTTAAAAAATATATAAAACCTAACTCATGAACTTCCGTGTGTTCGCTGAACCGTAGAGATCTCTTGGTCTCCGGTTTAATTCCCATCACTGCTTTTCTCGTTATTCCCTACAGTAGCTTTCAGAAATATCTTAATACGCATTATTGTTTAGTTTTAACGTTTTAATTTGAAACTATTCCCAAAAGAATAGAGGTTGGGTCATCAAAGTTGACAAGATATGTGTTTGTCACCATATCAACAAGTTTGGGTTCTAAAGGAATAATCCACGAGCTAAAAGCGCAAAGCTTTTAATAAGCCTGTAGATGACGAGAACACTTGGCGTCTTTATGTCTCGGCGAGGTTTATAGAATTTGTTGCATTTTAAGGGCTCTACAAATACACTCAACTATTTATTAATTCCCATTAAGGGATAGGTCTACATTGAATACGTATCGAGTTCACTAATAATCTGAAATACCATTGGCCTTCTGTTAACAAATATTTTAAACAAATATGTGCATAACTCTGTGGGCCTATGTCACATGGATCGAGTCAAACAATAATTCACATACAACGTTCATGCCATTTGATTTAATTTAATTCGGAAATCTCTGAGAGTCTGTGAACGTGATTACGGTCAAATAGTTGTTCTCCTGTCTCTTAT
>NW_022709610.1:1484959-1486175 GCF_011630105.1 Anneissia japonica | reverse complement strand
ATTATTATAACAAGAATATATGTAAATAAGTTAATAATATGAAAAACGATTAACTAGGATCTTTAATGGCAGATAAAAATATCTTTTCACGTAGGATACTCACAGAAAAAACATAATTTAAATAAAAATATTAAAAAGGCAAATTATAGGCCATGCTTAAAATATGGGAACCACGCTTCAAAAAAATATTAATGCAAATGCAATGTCAATAAACAGACTTAGCGTGTCACTTGCTATGTACTAAAACAGCAAATGTTTTTTATCCACCCTTTAGAATTTTGTGCACCACCCTTAAAATTTTGAGGACATTTTCTGAAATTTCACCATTCTTTAAAAATCCTGGTGAAAGGGTTGCCATGGGGAACATAAGACAATGAAGAGGGTGAACACAGTTCCATAATAAAAATACTGTCCCTAAAGGTAAAATTTGACAATGTTAAGGAGAACCTCAGACGACAAAAGAATTTCCCTTAAAATGTGTTTTAAATGTAGTAGTAGTATCCGACGACAAGCAATCAAGAAAAAACTAAACTGGAACAACTCTCTCGACACGAAACGTTTAGTGTATCATACAAACGTTTAAATACATGCCTCTGACCCAAGGGCGTCGATCCGTGGCTGAAAGTGGGGGACGAGATAAAAAATAAAGCCTTGGGCCGTAGGCCCAAGCAATGGTTGGGGACCAGGGGGCGAAGCCCCGGAAGCTCTGGCGCATATAGCCTTTTAATTGATTTTAAGCAATGCAATTAACATTTATTTCCATACGAAATTTTTAAAATATCCAGTGGCGGATCCAGTAACTTGAAATAGAGCTGGGCCCAGAGAGGGACTTTTACAGATGGAGAGTGTAGCTGGACTACCACCTCAGCACCACCATGGTTGGGGCTGAGGTAAGAAAATTTATGATTATGATACCTCTAGATTGCCGGAAATGACACTCTCAGACCTAAATTCTAATTCTAATTTTCCTTTGTTTTTTTCCATTTAAAAAAAATAATTTTGAAAAAATTAGGGCCAGCTCGGCCCCACTTGAATCTGCCACTGATTATTATGGCGTCATTGCGAGACTGCGTCAACGTAACACTGGGGTTTGTAAACTTTTGGTAGGCTTAGGCCCTATCACTTAATCGAAATAGGTAGACATCATATCCGTGAAATTAGAAAAAACAGTAATCCTATGTATGTAGATAATATTAAACACTAGTATATACGTACG
>NW_022709610.1:1475083-1484895 GCF_011630105.1 Anneissia japonica | reverse complement strand
TTCCCCTTAAAATATGTTTTAAATGTAGTAGTAGTATCCGACCACAAGCAATCAAGACAAGACTAGACAAGAACGACTCGCTCGAAACGAAAATTTTAGTTTATTAGTTTATTTACAAACATTCAAATACCTCTGACCGCAAGCAATCAAGGAAAGACTAGACAAGAACAACCCCGCGCGACACGAACAGTTTAGTGTATTATACAAACGTTGAGACCGCTACACAAAGGCCTTTGCTTCGAGATTTGAGCATGAAGGCAAGGCAAAAGCAGCTTTCTTAGCTACGTTTTTTGTCCTCTGATCGGTTAAAAAACGTATTTCATTTTTATTTAAAAACAACTACTGTAAAATGTTTAGCCCATAAATATGATGTGTGTGAAGAAAACATTAAACAATATTTTAATTTGGACCTTCAAAAAGCAGTTAAAAAGAAATGGCTATGAAATTTTAGGTTTGGGGGGGGGGGGGCCTAAAGCCTGTTTAGCCCCCCCCCCCTCTAAACCCGCCCCTGCTATCTCTTCTCATTGATTTCATAGGCTCTTGCCCCTTCCGCCACCTAAATACAAACAATTCATTTAGGTCTCTAATATCACCATTAACAATACGGCGGATTCAAAGTACAATAATCACAAAAAAATGAATTAACTTACTAGTGGCAATCATATATCTCAGCCTGTCAATTTCTGTAAGACCACCCCGCTATAGGCTATGGTTACTTTCATTTCCTTAACCAAAAAAGCCCTATCGCAAATTTTGATGGACCTTATATGACCATCCCTTTTCTCATATACATATGCTAATTAGGTTTAGTGCATACGTGGCAATTCGTGTAAGCAGCATACAAGTCGTTACGTTTACATATATGGCTCATACCTTCACCTGCATCTATATGCTTCGGTGCATGTGTCTGTTAACTTTACTTCATGCTTAACAGTACAGTAATATAAAGGAAATACATTTTCAACTGTGACAGCCTACACCTTGTAAATGTAAAATATTTATTTTTTAAACTTTATTTCTCCTGTTTTTCAATATGATTGGCGGCCTGAATACTGTCAGCGCAATGAGACAACTTTATTGTGGAAGACGCTCTACAGACTCGTACCATTACCGTTACTTGCCATTAAAAAGCCGAATGTACCCATCACTCAACACAGTAATGTAGAAGTAGACCATACTTGCATAGTCTTGAGAAAAGGAACACTATCAACCTAATTTGTTGTATGTATTATTTGAATAAGTAATCTTTTCAGACTGGTTAACATGCAGCCATATGGTCGATCAATTTTCAAAACATTTAGAAACTGTCAACTAAGAGTAGAAGGCCGACTAAATGTTATCAAAAGTAGCTTGTTCATAGTAATTAAGCAGCTATATTAATACTAACATTTTCTTTGTCTAGGTACACACAGTTTGCCATTAGCGAGTATATAAGACAAATACACATACGATACTTGACACGAGCTAAATGTCAAGACGAGTTGAGTTGTTTTAGTCGTGAGAAAATTCCTGCAACACTGACAGGAATTGAACAGAGGACCCTGGGATTGGAAGTAATGTTGTACTGTACTACTCCATGAACTTGAGCGTTGCACGTTCCTTCGTATGGTGATCCTTCAAGTCTGCAATGAATGGTAATTGTAGGCGTCAAAACCGTATTTTTCGGTGCGTATACTTCAATTAAACAATAATTTTTACTAGAATTTATTTGTATTCTGGTGTTGGCGACCTGCAGGTTTTTATGATGAAAGCATTGGAGAGAAGCTTAAGGAATTATTGACTAGGCCTAGACAGGGGAATGAACATTACCATACTACCATAAACCACCACTACCACCACCATAAACACTATCATATTGTTAACTAATAATAATACTATACTGTACAAAGGAGGATTCAATTCAATGTAATTCTTATTACAAGCCGAACATAACAAAATGAAGCCAGCATATGCACAACGAAACAAAATACAATGTCTGGAGAACAATAGGCAAGAGCTTATTTGTATCCATCTATAGCACATCAAATTTAATTGCCGGTTACGTCTGTAATAAAAACGTTCTTTAGTATTTTTATGTCTACATCAATATGTAGACCTATTCAACTATAATTATAGATTATCATAATAATGGTTCACGTTGATTGTTAATATGAATTTCATCATTCTTAATAAGCCGATAACGAATGTCACGCATCTATTTTGCAGGTGTTGCTTCATTTGCTAAGCATTGAATTAGGGAAGCTCTACTGAACCCTATGTTCTACAATAATATTGTTCACCTTTCAGCTAGCGCAACATCAATGTCTTCCGAATATGACCCAGCTAAGTCTCTAAACATATCTATCTTTCCCATGTTGGCAGGCATTAAGCAGCCGAAAGGTCTAACCCGGTTATGAAAATCAGCAAATCTGTTTTTCAGTTCATTGATAATCTTATCGTATACAACATAAAACACGTCTCTCCTGAATCTATCTTCTGGATCTTGAGCGATACTTTATCGTTCTAAAAATTAATACGCGAAGGTAAAGGACGTGGTTTGTACGTCAGTGTTTGAGCACGAGGTATGTCCTTTGCTTTTTTTTATAGCATTTTCAATGGGTCCTCGATGGTAATTTCTATTCCGGAGATGTCCGGATAGTTCTTCTGTTCGATTCTAAAAATCTAAATCCGAATATATATATGTGTGTGTGTGTGTGTAGATTACTTGCTGTGTCAGTTAGTATGAATCAAACCTGTATACATGCCTTATACCAGAACTTTATTCATTGGTGAGTAAGAACCGTAGTAGTAAGAACCATTACCACAACTCATAGAGATGAACTTCATTCATAATTGGTGAGTACCGTAGTAAGAACCATTACCACAACTCATAGAGGCGAACTATAGTCATTGGTGAGTACCGTAGTAAGAACCAATTCCACAACTCAGAGGCGAACTTTATTCATTGGTGAGTACCGTAGTAAGAACCAATTCCACAACTCAGAGGCGAACTTTATTCATTGGTGATTACCGTAGTAAGAACCATTACCACAACTCCAGAGGCGAACTTTATTCATTGGTGAGTACCGTAGTAAGAACCAATTCCACAACTCAGAGGCGAACTTTATTCATTGGTGAGTACCGTAGTAAGAACCAATTACAAAATATAACAAATAAATAGAAATTGGACAATTTAACAATATATTCATCACATGTTAACTGTTCTACATGAAAATATTGAATTCATAATACCACATGCGGCCTGAGGCTGGTAAGGCAAGCCTGCTCATGACTGACGCTGCGCGTCTTAAACTGCGGTGGTGTACCTGTCCTGTCATTCGACACGATTTCTACCCCTCCTGTTTTACTCCTACACATTTGGAGTCCTTTGGAGGTCAATCTTTACCCACCAGAACCAGAAGCCGATTAACGAATAATACCTTCGACAAAATTGTTCATTTATGATTGCTTTTATGAAACAAATTGTTAATGAACGCTTTTAAAGAAAACATTGACACATTAGGCCTATATGAATTTCAACAATTTTGAGTATTATAATTTGAAATATTTCTTTTAATAATGTCATTTTTTAAATATAAAGTGAGAAGCAGATAAATTTTAGGGGTCTTCAAGTATAGTAAGTCCATCTTAGTACTGTATCTTCAATCATAAGTAGGTCATAGGTACCGAGAACCACAAATTAACGTCAGATTATGAATTCTATTTATTATTTGACAAGTATATATAATCTGTCTCTTATACACATCTAGATGTGTATAAGAGACAGATATATATATATGTAATATGTATACTGTATATGTTACATTTCTTTTACATTGTTTTGTCTATTTTGTTCGACAGCAAAACATTTTTTTTATTTTTTTTTTTTAGAATTTAAACAATCCTGATTCATTTTAGGCGTATTGTTTTATAAGTTATGCACATTAATTTGTAGACCGTTTCAATCATAATTGAAGTATCTCTCCGGCGTTATATTTGGGTAATATTTTACGATCTGGTGTTTATCGGCGGTGTTTACGATCCGGGATAAACGTATGCTCCTATTAAGTAATAGCACACAATAACCTTAGCCTTATAAATGTATTGAATTGAACTTTTACTGCAATCCGTATAACTAAATGAATATAGATATTATTACCGGTACTGCATCTATATAAGAGAACAAATATACTGGGTGAATATAAAAGCTATAAGCCGACTATATTATTACTAATTGCTTAAAATATAATTTCGTTTAGTAGATAGATACGCCTACTGTACCTTTAAGTTGAACATGACATAAAGCTGTACACTTTTAGTAAATAAAAACAAATAGAACTGCTAACAATTACCGGCCCATATTATTTTCAAATTTCCTTGCATTTTCTTCAAGACGCACACATACATTTATTTCATCCCTGTGGTGCGTTAGAACTTGATCTCCAGCAGTAGTGGCGCCGGGTTGTCCGTTACTTTTAACACCTTTCACACAGAATTTAGAAGGAGGCTGTCTTAAAAAATCCGACATTAAAGCAATGCTAACCATGTTATTGTCCAGAATGATTAAGAATGTTTGTCCAGAAAAATCAAAGATTTGGTGGCAGATTTTAAACAAATGGATTTCTCTCAAATTTTTACCATGAATAGATACTCGGGTAAAAATCATATCTATGACATTTGTTTAATTTTTTAGCCTTCGTTGTCATGGCAACGACCCATTTTCTAAATTTTACCGTTTTTGTCAATTTTGGACATTTTCAGAAGTGAAAAAACACTGACTTTCAGACCTTATTTAAAAAAAAAGAATATGCACTATATATATTTTTGTGATCATCCATGTAAATAACCATGTATGAACTTCCATTTATCGCTAAAAAAATTGTGTAAAGAAATGTGCTTGGAAGATACCATTATTTACAAAAGTGGAGTTTTCTAAGTATGCCTCAGAAACCTACCTGTAACTTCCAAAGTGGTGCATACATATCCACCATCTTCCATATTTTGATAGTCAATAGTTGTCCAAATAATAATCAAGAAAAACAATTGTGGGTAATCTACACACGTAGATGCGGTATTGCCAGAAAAAACGTCATTTTTTGAATAAAAGTATATCATTTTTTACTGATTGGATAACACTATAAATCAACGTAAATTTATTTCAAAATAATGTTACTATAGTTACATAAATAGTCTAACAACGTGTTAAGAAATGTGTTTCCAGGCTCATTTCAAGTAATTTAAAACTTAATTTTGTACTTTATTGCCAGAAAACAGCATTGTTTTTATTGAAAATTAACATAATTGTACATCTTTTGACTGAACAGTCAACGCTACAAAATATAATCTAATTCATTAACCATAACAAATATAGTTACCTGACTAGTTTAACAACATGCTAAGGAATGTGTGAAAGGTTTAATAATATGCGTTACTGTATTGCCAGAAAAAGCAGTACCGTATTTTTTCATTAAAAAATATTGTAAATATACATTTTTTTAATGTACGGAAAATGCTATAATATAAAATATAGGCCCTAATTCATGTAACCATATACATGACTATTATAACAATATGTGTTGCCAGGTTTATTTCAAGTATGTTAAACTTACTGCATTGCATGTAAAGCAAACAACTTAATTTAACTTTCTGAAAAAAAAAATTCAAACGCCACTCTGACAAAAGCAATCCATGATAAATTCGCTTTCAAAGACGAATTATGATTTTCAACTTAGGAAGACTCAATTTAATTGTTGAATTCACCATGAAAAGTTAATTTTGCCATATACAATTTGATGTTAAAGATAAACTGTTTCGTGGACAAGCATTTGGAGGTTGTCTATTGCGATTCCTCTTCGACAACTTAAAGAATATCTTCATCTGACTCGTCAACAGTTTTGTAGCCTACAGTGTACTACTGTGTCTTGACACTTCTATAATAGCTTTACATCTTTTGCTTAGATATTCTGATGGTTTAGATAACCCACTGTCGTTCCTAGCTATTCACATGTTTTTCTCAACCTCTGACACTGACTATTTGGAATTTCTTTTGAATATATTCTTTTTATTGTTTCTGAAAATCTTGTTTTCTTTGAATGTGAAGGTGCGTATTTAATAAATGTTGAATATCTTTTCAGTAAACTTATATCAGATTAATCTTCATATTCTTCATATCCACACCTATTTGCTCAATATGGTAATACATGGTACAACACAAGATTTAAATATTTCACTCCATGCACTTGTTGTCCAATTGTTCAGCCTTATGATCACATTCTTAACTGTCTATCTCGCTTAGGAATACAACAATCAGCCTTCATACCGCCTCCTTGTAGAACTGAACGTTTCAAATTTTCTTCCATATTCTCTAAATCTCTCTCAGTCTTCTGCCAACAATTGCTCCATTTGTACTACTCTGCTACATTGATCTATTGTTTAATTTGTTTATGATTTTTTTGGCCATTGCAAATATATATTGATGAATATAAATGTAATGTTTCTTGTATGGCAGATAGTCGACTGATGGCTTTTGGAGCAAATAAAAATTTAATTGAAAGATTAGACATTAGAAGATTAAAATGCAACCATGGTAATATGCAAGTGTCAGTTGAAAGCCTTTTAGCATAACCTCTGCTTTGTCCAACAGTTTTTTATTCTCGGTCTGCATTCAAGTGTTTCTGTAACTATCTGATTTTCTAGTGTACAGCACAGAAGCATGTAAGGACTTTATAAATCCATCTTCCGGACAGAAAAACAAATGATTATTAAACGTATCCTTCATTACTAAGTTGGTCTTGTGCACAGACTGGTAGATGTTCATCAGACACCTTCGCAGTGATGATTTCTTTAAAAATTGTATTTTGGTGGTTCATGTACACCAAAAGACACTATTGTATCTTTGAAATTTGTTTTCCACTTTCTGAACCAGGTCAAATGTCATATGCCCTCCATACTCAAACTCCTGCCCGGCCCGGCCCCGCCCCTCCTTTTGGAAGGTAAAAGAAAGAAAGAAAAAAAAAACAAAGAAAAGAAAAAAAAATTATAGCCCAGACACCACAAATGGTATTTTGGGCGTCTAGAACACAACAATTTCGCGTGGGTATGCCCCCAGACCCCCTAGGACAGTGTTGTCTCGATCAACCCAACTTTCGTCCCCCCCCCCCCTCACTTTTTGGACATCTCTGGATCCGCCCATGCCTGTAGTTGTAAATTCAAAATTATTAAGATATACCATCCCACTTGCAGTTCTTAATATGTTGCAACATTTGAGAAGGTATAGGAACAACGTTTTACCGTCTATCTGATCCTAAAGCATGTTTCATTTTAAAACCATCTTCAATGACATGAACTTCGTTTGCATGAATTTGCACATTTACCCTCGTCTTTTCAGCAATTTTTTTGTTGCAAGTAGTGTAGTTGTACAGTGGTAGCAGCCAGCATTGTTGTGTCTTAAATATACAGATGTAAGCTTAGGAAGTACACTCTTTAGCCATGAAACTACACCTTTCATTATCGCTGTTCTGTGCTTGTGTTTGAAACACCGCAATGCAACAAAATGTGCCAAGATATTTATTTTCCAAAAAATCTGCTCCGAGATTCTCTGAATGCTGTAATCGGACCACCATCTGGGACATAAGGCTTCTTGTCGGGCGAATCCTGGCACCACCCTTACCACGACCATATATTAGCTTTATATTTTTTCACAATAATTCCTGACATGTCCCGACAAGAAGGGGTAGGGGTGTTGCATGATGTGGTTAGGGAGGAGAGGGTGTTATTCAGGGACTGGCATTCCCATGCAGGTTAAGGTGCCGTGTCCAACTGGTGACACCACTGACAGAAATTGGTATGTATAAAAGTGAAGTTATTATAAACTCACTTTAAAAGGGTTTAAAATACCGCTAAAACAGAAAAATGACAGCATTGATACCACAAACATTTATTTTATTTTTATCACAACATTACTTAAAGTATAGAAAAACATTTATTGTTGTTGTGATCAAAGGAATCTATGAATAAATCAGCGAAAAAAAACTGGTAAATTTTACTATTATATTTTTTTTAAATGAAAAAATGCCAGTTTTTCTGGCAACACTGTTCGTACTTTTTATAATTACCCACATTTTTTAAACTGGAATTCTCTAAGGGAGCATTAGGACTACCTATTTTTAGAAAACCAGCTTTAAAAAAGCACCACTTTGAGGTTTATGAGCAATTAAAATTTGGACGTTTTTCATAATTTGAAAAAAAAGAAAACCCCTGGTTAAAAAGATGGTATTTCCCAACTATAAAATCCAAAAAACATTAAAAAATATGCAACAGATACCCAATGTATTGACCTTATACACACACTCATTATTTTTGATGAATAAACTATAAGGATATCAGAAATATTGTATCAAATTATTACTGAAATTAACATTTAAAAACAGCCAAAAATGACAAAAATTGCCAAAAATACAAATTTACACGTTGCCATGGAAATATACGCACAAAGTGAATCAAATTTCATATTTGATTTCTCTTAACAGAGGTATAACCATGTGCAAAATTTGAAAGAAATCCATTTTTTGAGTCTGCCACTATTTTTGAAATTTCTTTGATTTTTACAGACAACTGCTCTTAAGGGCCCACTAACATCCGGCCTAGCCCCATCGTGTCCATTCTCAGGTACGGTCGTAATCGTTACATTACTGCTAGTTACTGCGATTGTTGGTGGTGTGTCCGTTTTCTCCTCTGCCATCATTCGTTAACTTAGCACTATTTTAAACATTTATTAATCGTATTCGTTATTTACCTGATAAAACACAGCTATATATGCCTACTAATATATATAGTATGTGAAGGAATATACTACAGGCTTGTTGCTCGTATCCAGTTATTCACGTCATAATCTGCACAATACTTATATAATTTTTTTGCCCTTCATGACGTGGAAATGTACTGATTACTCAGTACGTTTGAAAACAATTGCAAAAAAAATCGTTGTTCTCAGGTGGGACTCGAACCCACGATCTCCAGATCACTAGCTTGGCATCATACCTCTAGACCACCGAGCTTGCGCCTGATGGCCAGGGTTGAATTCGAGTCCAAGTAAGCAGCGGGTACTGCAGTGTTGATATAATACTTATCCTTATCCAACATTAAGCAAATAGCAAACACAATACAATCTATTCCACTCCACACAACCACAACGCAACAATGTATGCGATCGATCGTGTGAAAACCTTTTGAGGGCGCTACACACCAGGTTTAGATTCCATAAAGCGGAGCTTACACAGTTCGTTTACATAATACGTATGGAATGTACAATAAAAAAAAAGGAAACAGAAAAGCATTACGATGGAATATTATTCTTTTTTTTCATGTTGTTTCCTTGAATTTAAAAAGCTTCCATTGTTAAATTAAACTATACACTACCCCCAAATTTTCACCAACTCAATAGTAATTTTTAAAACGTGTTTCTTTTTATTTAAAAAAACATGGAATGAACATGTACTGTACAGTATACCGTATGATATCGTTAACGTTATCATCATCGTCGTCGTTCTCGTTATTGGGCGCCCGAACATTAGCTGTGTCTTCTTTGTACATTTGAAATTATTATCAAAGACAAAGTTACAGGCCTAATACATTTTGTACACAATTGGGGCATGGAAATGCTTTCTGTCAGAGTCAACCAAAACTAATATTCTTATTGCCAAGTTTGTACAGTTTGAAAACCGGTTAAAATCCAATTAGTTTGAATGTGCTTCTTAGGCTTTTGAAGAGTTATTGTTTTCCGTATGCACGCCTGACGAGGCATAATATTAATGGAACAAAAACTTAGTTAAACG
>NW_022709610.1:1459163-1474656 GCF_011630105.1 Anneissia japonica | reverse complement strand
TATATATATAGCATTATAACAACACGCTTTAGATTTTATCTCTATCATTATTTACTTTTGGTGGGGTATCTCAAAGTTCGCCTCATCCATCCATATTCTAGAAGCCTCTGGATGGCTTGCTGCGGGGCCATTGATAAAGGCACATTTTTGCGAAGGAGCCCCTCTAGCTTCTATTACCTCTCCTGTTCGGTGCCGTTCCCCTTCAGTGGAACTAACGGGGTCTCACAGGAAGGTATGGGGGAGATGGTTAGGCACAGCCTTCCACTGGCTTTGGTGCTATAAGCGTTCATGCTTCCATCTCAACTGCGACTGCAGGTGTAGATTATGTGGTTCCGCGGAGAACCTCCAGTGCGAACACCTACTACAATGTGAGTGGGTTGTAGGGGACTTTGTCTCCTTTGACGCTTCGGCTCTTCTAAATTTGGAGAGAGCGTTAATTGCTACCCTGCCACCGGGTTGAAAAAAAAAAAATAAATAAATAAATAAATAAATAAAAAAATAATAATAATAATAATAATAATCGATCCTTTGTCATCAGGTTGTTTTAGCTCTTTTCTTCCTGTGAAGAATGTATTCAATTTTTGAATAAAACGTTACACAATAAGTATTTACTTATAAAGCCAGGGTCAGAATAACACAGGCTACAATGTGGAAAAATAGGCCCAAAACCAAAGGAAAAATCTCCTAAAATGTCTTATGTTTTAGCCACATCGTATTCAGGCCCACATACAATTACAGCCCCAGCCCCACAGAATATATCTTTCGTGTCGTCAAACGACGGCTGATAAGAATTAGGCGTATCATTATTTATCTCTATTATTTGCAATGCATCAAGGACTAATGCTGCCTAATACGCATGCGCATTAGTGTGAAAGAATTAGATGCCTTATCGGATTCTAATTTCAATAAAGAGTCAATGGCCTTGTCGGTTAAGGCGTCTGCAGCAGAAGGTCCTGAGTTCGAATCCCAGTTGGGGCACCTATTGTTTTCACCCTCTCAGATTCCTTTCTTTAATGTTAAAAATGTATATTTACAGCATTACCGCAAGACGGCTTAGAGTATAATTGATCTAATTCCCAATTATTTTATGAATTTTTAAAGATACAGTTATACAGGCCTGTATTATAGGTCTATATATTAAAATGGTAACGAAGGCAGTTTATGAGTATAGAACAAAACACCCCAACTAGGATTCGAACCTGGATCTCCTGTTGCTGTACTATACAGAGTATTAACCAACTGGGCTAATCAATTATTGTAAATCAATGTAGGACAACAAACGCCACTGGATATCGAGTAGTATTTATTTAATTTTGTATCACGTACTCAATTGTTTTGTCCCCTGCTTTACAATATCACTTGGAAAAATGTGAACACGAACACTATTTATTTATAACAATTCCCGAAGTGAATATTAAATTCAAAGCTAGATCAAACTCTTTGGATTTAAAGGGCCATAAAGAACCGTGCTTCAGCCAAAACTCAGGAATATGTAAATTATACAGCTGTAACCTTTAAGAACAATTCACTTCATTTGTAATAACCTAAAGATATTAGAGATAATGTATTTAAGGAATTAAATGTTGATCTTTGTAATAACGGATTACAATGACAAATCACCACCCGATGTCTTTAATGTGCAAAGCCGCTCAGACAGCAAGTTAGCAGCTACTGAAATTCACCCGCTCAGCTCGCGAACCAGCAGATGGGCTCAAGTTATAATAAAAGTACAGTAAAATTAATTCAACTAAAAAACTATTGAAGACTGTCACAAAGCCACACCATAATATCTCAGTACTGTAATAAATATGAAAATTTAGGAAAGTGGTCTTTTTTTCTTTTTCATATTGTTAAATATTACATTTAAGAAAGTATAAATTTAAGGCCTAATACCGGTCACTCAGTGGATTTTGCTAAAATCTTTAAAAAACTTTTACGACAAAAGTATGCAAAATGTCTTTACAATGCTTAAGTTTATATACAACTAAAGCTTAAAGCAACAAAGGCCTTCCACAGAGACCAGTTATTCTAACTTTCTAAATGTCGATCTCGTAGCTTTGATTATCAAATTTCATGTCAGATTTTGTGCTAATAGTCTGCACATGCTCATTGCTTTCCCTAGCAGCAGCATCCCTTGGACTGAAACGATTAAGCTTCCTTGCTAGCTTTATGCCGACAACTGTGGCTATACTGACAATAACGAGTAGGCAAATGTTGACGACTAGGACAGTTATGTCGAAGAATCCATCCGGGCGTCTATCGTCAGTGTCTGCAACGAATAGTAAGTAATGATTAAGTAAAATTAAATGACGTGGAAAAACATATTTATGATTATCGATGGTAGCCCGAGTGGTCTTAATGTGCAAGCCGCTCAGATAGCAAGTTAGCAGCTACTAAAATTCACCCGCTCAGCTCGCGAACCAGCAGATGGGCTCAAGTTATGATAAAAGTACAGTAAAATTAATTCAACTAAAAAACTAGTGAAGACTGTCACAAAGCCACACCATAATATCTCAGTACTGTAATAAATATGAAAATTTAGGAAAGTGGTCTTTTTTTCTTTTTCATATTGTTAAATATTACATTTAAGAAAGTATAAATTTAAGGCCTAATATCGGTCACTCAGTGGATTTTGCTAAAATCTTTAAAAAACTTTTACGACAAAAGTATGCAAAATATCTCCAAAACAAATAAATACTGGAAACCCGCTATGCGAGACATTGCTGGAGGGATGAAAATCATATAATAGGCCTACACCAAATTTTGTTCTGAAATATCACCGACAAGAAGACATTTCCATCATTGAAGTACAGTAGATGGAATCTTTGTACTTGACAAACAATAAAATACAAGAGGTAAGTAAACATTTTTTTCTCATACGGGGGCGGCGCTAGCAGGGCTCCAGGGGGAAAAAGAACCCCCCGTTAGGGGACCTCTGAACCCCCGCTTAGACCACCTGTCAGGAAATTTCCAGCAAGTTCGTCGGAACCCCCTGTACACATAGCCTAACGTTTGTTTATTCTTATCCAATATTGGTGAAAAAGAATTTGTTTGTGACCGCATTATACTCACTCTTGTTTTTGCTCGACGAAAATCTCAATGCTATTCGTTCGCTGTGTTCCTTTTCGGTGTTGAGTTGTGCACTACTGCTACGCTTTCGACGGGCGTCACCCATGTCTGCTTGTACCTCATCAGATACCGTGTTGGTACATCCTTGGTTACAAACCGAGTTGATATCGTTTTGTGAACAAATGTTTACATCACAACTGATGAAAACCTGATTAATATAGAAATAAGTTTATAGTACAATCTAAAAATAGTTATAATAAATTTGTAAGACATTTACATTTAATCTCAATGTCTAAGTAGTGCTCATTATTTTATAAAACAACCTCCAGAAAAGTTTTTTCTATTAGGCATAAATGCAGATATTATCTCCGTAAATATTACATTTTTAGTAAGAACAGCTCCAACGGTTAAATTAATGTGTAATTTACAAAATCGTGTAAGCCTACGCCAAATAATAATTTTTAAAAATGCTGATTGCCCAGCTGTATAAAGCAGTTTTTTCACTTAGATATTTTTTATTAATCAAATTGAAATATTTCTTCGGTCCTAGCTTGTAATACAAAGACTGTATAAGCCTATTGTCCCAAACAGGAAGATCATGTAAAAGCCGAATTAAAAATCATGGTAAATCTATCCGCAATAGCCTAACACAAATTCATTTGGTAAAACACTACCTTGGGGGGGGGGGGGGGTTCTGGTTTTTAAACAGGTACTGTCAGACCATTGCGTTGATTTATGATTGAGACTAAAAACAAAATGTGATAAGTTTTTTAACAATAGAATCTAACATCATTGTTTAAATAGAATAACGTTTTGTGTGTGTTCAACATAACACTCCACAAATTTTCGTTCACGTTTTAGTAATTTTATTATAAAATTAACTTCCACGCTAACGAAGGAGGCATGTGCTCCTAACATGTATGTAAGAATAATCTACAGTATTAATTTGATGATACTTATACGTATTGAGTTATGTAAATTATTCAATGATAGTTAATACGATATACACTATATGAATTTTCAATTGTATATTCCATAACGTTTTACCTATTGCAATCAGTATTACCTAAAATTATACCGGTACGTACATTATTAATATTATTTCATATTAGTATACAGTATATTAGCATAATATACGGTTATATATTAAGCCTTTATGTTGATCCGCCCAACAGTTTAATAAGTTATAGCTTAATGATAATGCCAGTATTTTTGTAGTTGTACTTACCCTGTCCAGCATTCCATGACGATGAAATTCAAAAGACTCAATCGAAAACCTAACTTCGGACAATGAGGGTGATTCGTGGAATTCCACCGTGCTGTCTTCTACACAACTTTTAGAGAAAGATTATAAAAAAGTAGTATTTACCCTTTTCAGTCAACTTTCGAATAGCTGTAAAACAGATATTTTAATACAAGAATAACAAATGGAGTGTTGATACAGAAATTAACACATGTGGAACTAGGGTCATTTGGGTGTAAGCCAAACATAATCAGGTCTATCCCCATATTCAGATAAAATTATTAACCATTATGTGTAGGTAACAAGAAAGCTTGCCTTTTACTTTGATTTTAAAAGACATACCCATTGAGAATGAAGTAATAATAATCTGCGGCCGTAGGCTCAGCCGCCGGTGTAGCTTTACAGCTGTCGATGCTGAGGTGTAGGCCTGAATTTGCGGCCTTTGCCGAGAAGTAGAGTCGCTCACGGAGTAGTACATGTACTGGGTAGTCCAGCATCGTGTATGGCACTAAGAAATTTTCGTCATGATATAGAGCCAGCCCAAAGTTGAAGGAAGCCGTCTCACGCATGTTAAAGATGATAGGAGATGTATCAGGGTCGAATACTGCATGAATAATGCCGTCTGAATAAACATCACAGACGATATTTATTTGAATTTCCCGCTCACGTGTGATACTTGTGTTGGTGATAGGAAGCGGCTCGGAGAAAATTGTATTTCGATATTTGATGCCATTAGATTTTACCTATATGAAAGAAGCGCAATATTGGATTAGATCTGTCATTCTTCTCATTATTACTGTATGAAACAATTTCAAACTCAAACACAAATATACTTTTATTTCCATACAATTAAAGTAATACAATATACAGTAATAAATGCAAGTAGAAACAAATATATTGTATGGAAGGAGGCTACAATAAGTTCTGCAAGAAGAACCCACAGAACTTTAAGGCGTAGCCACCTTTTACAAAAAAAGTTGGGAAAATGACTGCTACCATTTAGTTACCGTATATTTAATCTAAACTAATAGCGTCACAGAAATTACATACCAATAAATTTATAATAATTCCAAGTTTTATATACGTTTTTTGAAAGTACAAGACCAAGACTCAAGACTCAGTACCAGACACATTATTTTTAAGACTCAAATAGAGATGAAAGGACGAGAGGGATAAAGTATAGGTCTAGGACCAATGGAGTTACTTTACGCCATACCTTTGTGATTGTTCCACACAAGTCATAACTCGATTCCATCAGTATTACACTTTCGTTGGAATAGGAACCTCTGCAATCCGGGTCATTAAAATGTAAATGTCTAGGCAGTACATTCCCTACAATGAATCTAGGAACGTAAACCCGAAGTCCGAAGCTAGTGCACTCAGCTACCGGTGCCGTAATCGGAGCAGGGGTTGCAATGGTGGTCGTAGGTAACAAGGTTGTGGTTGGTGCCAGAGTTGTTGGAGCCTCGTCTAATTTATGATAAAATATTCAATATCAATAAATGCAAGCCTATTTATACTGCAGGTCATGGGCCAATAGAGACCTCATCATGATTATCAGTGTATGTCAAAAATTAAAATTCGGGGTCTCTAAAATTAATTTTAATAGGTGAGTTTACAAAAATAACTAACCCCCTTCTTTAACCCAACTTTTGTTATAATAAGATCGTTGATGAATATTGTAGGTATCTATAAATGACTTTAGAGAAGCGAAGCTTTGTAAATAAATAGGATAAAAGCATTAATCAATCAAACAACATGTTTTAAAGAGCGCTATCCAAGATAGAATTATTATGTTCAGTGCTGCAATGAAGTTCAAGGAAACTGGTGCAAACAGCGTGACAAATTTATTGGGTATGACACGCATAAGTAATTCTTTTTTATCAAGTAATAAGCTATAAACTTTATAATGATTTTTGAGAATAGAAATTGTACCTGTGGCGAAGAACCATCGGCCACCGTCATTAGGCCTTACAACTGAACATGGATCGTTGTAACGACCCAAAACTACCCCAGATTCAACCTCTATGGCATAAGTACGCTCACTTCGTAGGTTTAAACCAGTGATATTTATTGTTAGCATCGTGTTGTTGTACTCGGGAAATTGCACACGATTGGATCGTGACGTATCGTATCGAGATATAACCCGCTCTTCACCGTTGGCACGAAATTTTATAATTCGCACATAACTGGATAATTCAGGTTTTCGAATCTAAATTTCAAAGAAAGAATAAATGAGGAAACTTGTATTAATTAATGGAATAGGATACAGGCACAGCTGCTGTTTACCGTATATGAATATCATATTTTATATAATAATATAATAACAAAACAAATGGTATACCTCGCTGTCAAAAACCAAGATCAACTCGTCAGTAGCGGCACTGATTGGCGTTCGAGGGTTGGGTACGGACTGCTCTGGCAACAATAAGGGCGGACTTCGAATTATTTCGTCTATAAATATTTCAAAATATAAACAATATCACAAAATATTAAAATATTGTGCTAGGCCTACTACATAATGCGATACCGGTACCGTTTCATCCTAAATTTAATGTATTCACTGAATTGGATTTATTCGGTGTGAGGAACGCAAAGACTTATTTCCAGTGGGGTCTATTTTGTGGTGATTGAGCAGTACACCGAAAGACAATTCCCTACTTCTTTGAAGAGTGTACTGCGTTTTTTTAAAGTGCATATAGAAAATTTTCCACATGAGACCAACTGCTTAATTCTTCCGGATGAGTGTGCGTATTTACATTATTTTTTTTATATATTATTATATATCATAAATTCAACATATACAGAAAACATTCGACGCATCCTTGTTCATTGAAACAGACAAAACAATAAAGTACAAAATGACAGGTTAGTGGCAGTACTTATTACTTCAGACCTTTGGCTGAAACCCAAAGAGGGTAGACAATGGAATTGAAACGGGAAAGGTTGACAATGGATATCCACGGTGGCTACCACCAACTTATTTAGTTGACTGAGATATGCTGGCTTGAGATACTTAAATGAAGAGTAATCGCACTACGTCCTCAGACCTTCATTAAAGCTTACTTACTAGTAACAACCAGTGTAACGCATTGCTGATCAGTTGATACTCTGAAAGAGATAATGTTCAATACAAAGCGTAAATTTTTAGTTTAGAATTAGAGCGGCCTCACTACCGGTAATCATAACGGAAATACAGCGTAAATGTAAACATTAGCCTATGGGTTTTATTATGCACATGAACCAATAAAATATAATCAGCTGCATTTTCTTTACAAAAGTAGTAGAATATATATATATATATATATATATATATATATATGATTATATATATATATAGATATACATATATATATTCATATATATACATATATACATAATTATACATATATATATACATATACATATATATACAAATACATATACATATACATATACATATATATATACATATATACACACATATATATATGTACTATATATACACATATATATACATATATATATATACATATATATACACACATATATATATATACGTACTATATATATATACACATCAACGTTAAAGCACTTTAACGTTGATGAAGATAGCAGGAGCTATCGAAATATCCGTTTGATTTTGTTATAGCTTAATAAATGTGTGTTCCGCAAGTCAACTTTCAATGATTGTACACCGTTTTTTCATTGTTTACTTGGAGCATACATGCAAACCCACTCTTCAATAACTACTACTGCTGCTGCTGCTGCTACTGCTACTGCTACTGCTGCTACTACTACTACTACTACAGATGTGTATAAGAGACAGAATATATACCGATACTAACCCATCTTCATCGGTGGCAAAGAAGCAGACGAAATGTTGTCCAAGTTCACTCATGGTTGGTGTCCATGACAGTGTAACATTGTAGTCGGTGTCACTACCTGGATACCGAGCCAGGAACGACTTATCAACATTGGGTGGCGTTGATGTTGAAATCTGCGTAATTCTATAAACATCGAAGTGAATTTTCAAATTATATATATTATAATAATTTATCGGAGATAACATCATATGCATTTTTACCGCAATTTAGTACATTATCATCATATCCTTTATAACGTCCTTCCAAAATCGTATGGTAAACCCAGCAATGCACATCGACTTTATAGAAGGAGATCGGGCCTATTCCCCACAGCCTCAGTTTTCAGTAAAATTTCCACCCAAAATCCAGCACAAACGAATAATAATAATAATAGGCTTAATAATAACCCGGTTTTTATTTTATTATTGTGAATTACACACACAACATAGCACTTTGTAACTTATCTTGCAAAGAGCGGTCTGTAATTATCATTATTAACGTTAATACTAATGAAATGTCAATAATAATATTAATATTAAACAATGTGATGAACTAACTCAATAGATGGCCTCCCTGTTCTTGCTCGTATAGACATTTGCCAGAATTGATTTGGCCTGAGAATCTCACACGATCCTACAGGCGCTATTATTGTAGGCTTCCTGCATATGTCGTCTGTAAAATACGCAAGATTATGATTAATTAAAACAAATAATTTTTATTCAACAATATGTGAATTGTATCAGAATGAAGTCAAGAATCTTGTTGAAGATTAGAGCCTGATAGAAATTCTTATTCATCAGAGTAAATACCAAACTGGTATTCTCAGGATGTCTACCCAAAATACATGGGTTGTAAGGTGAGAGCATTACCACGGTTATCTTGAAGTTTCTTTCCGTTTCTAATTTTCTCAAAATTAACATACATACGAATATAAGAAATTACAAATGGCTTGTTAAAAATAAAGCTATTATGCTGCTAAAAGGCATATCCTTAAAACGAAATTATTAGTTTTTCCTACGTTGATCCCTACTTTTTCCCTATAGAAACATTGTGTTACACAATTAGAATATTATGATAATTATTTATGACAAAACTATTTTCGTATTAACTTCACTTACTAAGTGGGAAAACATTGATGAGAAATTGGAGTGATATTTTACTAATGGGCTCAATAGAAGTGCTGGTCTTGAAGTCTTCGATGATGACGAATACAGCGTACCATCCCGGATTACCTGTTGCATTAAACGTGATTTGACAAGTGTCCTGGAAAATAAAATTGTCACCAGATGTGATGTACCGGTATTTATTATTTTTGTGTAATTGATTAGTACATTTTATAAATATTGTTATTGATATATTAAATTATTATTATTATTATTATTATTATTATTATTATTATTATTATTATTATTATTTTTTTTTTTTTTTTTTTTTTTTTTTTTATATATATAAATGCTTTATTATTTCTGTCTTGTTGGTGTAGAATTTTATAGGCCTACGTTTGAATTCAATTGTATAGGCCTATATATATTTTATTTAAATTTTAAAGAGGGCCCCTGAACATCAACTGGCCTTCGGATACAGCTGGAAGGGTTACCCTCTATAAATAAAGTTTTACAAAAGTAAATCTACACACAAGGCGTGAGTTACCAAAAGCCCAATACAAGATGTTTGAGAATGTGGTCCGTACGTTGGTTGTGATTTGGTCAGAAGTTCGATTTTTCTTCTGGTAAATTGCTTGTGTCTTTGATTATGGGACTTAATCTATCTTGTTTATTTTTATCGAAAATTATACGAAAGAGCCGTTTTAGGTTTATTTGTAAATATTCTGATTAACTATCTGCAACATAATAGGGCAACTCTTAGGATGGAAACTGTGAACTTCCAGAAATTAAGGTGAAGCTCATTACAGCTTTGACATGATACTCTGTACAAGAATTACATAATATTATTTTTATCTAATGTAGAAATTAATAAAAAAAAAAATATGAGAAGCCACTCACTGACCTCTACAAATGTTCTCACCTGATTTAGATAACTATTAGGTGAAAGAGGACCACATACTTGATTACCGTTTATTGCTTGTGGACACTCATTCTGGTTGTCGTCTGCCCAACGACATCGGACAACATCACCGTCCGGGTCACTAGCTAAAAGAAAAACACAATAAAAATAAATATTAATATTAATAATAATGATATTAATAATACTAATACTACTACTAATAATAATAATAATAATAATAATAATAATAGTAATAATAATAATAATAATAATAATAATAATAATAATAATAATAATAATAATAATTATAACTATAATAATAATTATATATAATGATTATATCAGTGAAAGTGTTTCTGCGGCAATTAAAAACTTTGTTGACCCTTGGTTTGAAAGGCAAGTGACTTGCCACAGCACACTCCAAGATATTGCCATAACTGAATGCTTTGAATCGACTCTCTAATTCTACTGTGTCTTCAAAGATTACTATATCATAATTTGTTCATTTAAAAAGTAATTTAATGTTGGTATCTCTAGATTGTACCCAGATTCATCAGTAATGACACGTTGCAGTTGGATAACCTTTTATTTTATCACTTTCCATTTGGATCGCTCTCCTAAAAACCTACCTGGAATATTTATGGTGCTAGTACATCCGTCCTGTACCTTGATGACAGGTATCATTGATGTTACGGGCAATGAGTTTGGTCGCCCTATATCTGATCTCACAGACATGTCAACAGTGGATACCATTTTCCAATAAGTTGTTGGGCCATAATTTTGCAGTGGTACCCAATAGCTGAACTCGGCGCCCGGCGAATATCTATAAATGTAGCCATATTATTGATTTCATTAGATGAATCTATGTCTGAAACTATATGTTATCGCGTCTGCAAATTTTATAAATAAATAAAATTAATTGTTAAAGGTAAACAAATACTGTACTGGTTTATTTACAAAGAATAACAATTACACAAACAATCTGGCTTCAGGTGGTTTGAATGCTCTGCTCCAGATCTCTGAAATAAACTTCCCGCCTCAAGACATTCCTCTTTCACCAACATTTTGATAAGTTTTCTTCTTTTTCCATCTTTTTCTTGATGACTTCAAACTGTCTTTTTATTCCTCTGCTTTTCATTTTTCTCTTTTTTTTTCTGGATAGCTCATAGAGGCTTTAGAAGTATGCGCTATAAAAGCACAATTAATAATAATAATACTAATAACAATAATAATAACAATAATAATAATAATTTATTATTATTATAATTATGATAATGATAATGCTATTAATAATAACAATAATATTAATAATAACAATAATAACAACAACAATAATAATAATAATAATAATAATAATAATAATAATAATAATAATAATAATAATAATAATAATAATATAATAAGTCATTAAATAAATAAGATTTAATTGATATTATGTTAGCCAGGCGCCTCACTCCTATCTGTA
This sequence comes from Anneissia japonica, assembly GCF_011630105.1. NCBI lineage: Eukaryota > Metazoa > Echinodermata > Crinoidea > Comatulida > Comatulidae > Anneissia > Anneissia japonica. The sequence goes on along the minus strand of NW_022709610.1, from coordinate 1,463,030 downwards.
CAGGCGGAATAATATGTTTTAGGTCAGAGGTCATGCCTTATAATTGGCCTATTTTGTACAGTTTCTTTTAAATGCAATGATGATACCCAACGAAATTAATAATCTGCTTGTTACTTGTGATTTCGATCTCTTTCATGATTGTTTAAATGTTTTTGAAAGTAAAATTGTTAAGTCTATGTAAGTGTTTTTCCACTTTTAACATTATTGTTTACATATATTTTATTACGGTTTGATTCAACCTGTGACGGTTTTTATCGCTGTTGGTTTCGAACTGAATAAAATAAAAATAATAAAATAAGAATAATGATCATAATGATAACTATATAATTCCAAATAATTTATTTATTACTGTTGTAAACAGTTTAATGGATATCGGGACAATAAAGTAATAAACTATAGCAATATACTCACACAAGTGTGAACTTATCTATTGGATATGTATACTCGAGCGATCCTACTCCAGAGCTCCAATCATATATTTCATTGTAGTCGGTACACTCAAACTCAACCGGGGAGTAAATTAGACTCGGGTTGCACTGCTGGCAGCTCAGCTCACCTTCTCCATTCTTCACCTCCCCACGGCTACTGCAATATGTAGTCAGATCATCATAGCTGCGACGCCATGCCACTTGCCAGAAAATCACCACCTTTTTTGTAAAAATATTTCAAGAACATAGTTATTTGTCGAAGGCTGGTAAAGTATGTAAGAGGAATATAATATAGGACTATTATAGTATAGGCCAACTGCACTTAATATTCTTTCTTTTATAAGAACACTTTTTATAAGAACACTGAGGCTGAAAGTGCTTAAAAATTAAGAACAAATTAGGAACTAATTGAGGCTAAGGTTAAATGTTAAATGATGTTTTTAACAACAAAACTCATCTGTACCTTATTTACAGTAGCTGTGACTGTGTACAATAATATACTGCTGTAGGCCTACAATAATAATTTTGTATGTTTGAAAAGTGTGTAAAATAAGAACAAAATAAGAACATTTTTGAGCCAAATTTTCCTGATTCTTATATTCAAAAAGTGAAGTTGTATTTTTGTAGGGCCAATTGCTTGGCTTATAAGCGCATACCTTGTTGCTGTCTTCAGCAGGTCTCCAACCAAGTATTCCACCACGATAGTGAGTAGAATGCGTGCAGCAAAGTAATGATGCAGTTATAAGTAAACAGTAGTACAACATTATCTTAAGTACAAAACAGTTAAACAAAACATTAGTGAAAGCTGGATATTCTTTATTCACATGGATCTAATTCAATTATTATCGACGGGCGTGCACTTAAATCCCTATCGACTATCCCTATAAATGTTACCTACAGCAGGGTGAAAGACTGTTCACTTATTCGTGACACAGAGTTGACAAGAACAGAATTGATGGGGTTTGCACTGTGTGTACACAAAATAATTTTACAGCAACAGTGTGGACACAGTGTGGGCACGGTGTGAATGGTACCAAGTAGAGTTCCTATATAGATAGAGTTGCGACATGAGCGGTTCAGGTCACGTGGCTACTCCCCCCCCCCCTCTATATGCCATCTTGGCGCCCCATTGATCAAGTCAGTGGTGCGTAGCCAACAGAAATAAGATAAGCTTTGGGGCAAAATTATTGAACTCATGTTACTTAAAAATCCGTAACGAAGAATCGTATCACATTATTTTTTTTTCTGGAAATGTTCTTAAAAGACTATTCTACACCACTATATAAGTTTTAAGAAATGAAAAAAATGTTTCGACCTCTGCCACAAGATGGGGGAAAAAAGAGCCTATCTAAATAGTGTATTAAAATAGGCCTCTGCAGTACTACGTAGGTAGGGTAGGACAATAGGCCTAGCAGGCTATTAAAAAGTAGTGTAGTACATTTTCAGTAACCGTATGGCTTACGGATTTCTCTTATTATGTACTACTAGTTATTTTGGAGATACCATCGGACTGGGACCCTAGCTGAGGCGTGCCACAAACACCCATTTACTATACGAATTCGTAAGTTGTCCAGTGAAAAGGCCTAGGCCCTGTCGCCTACTATTTTATGAGCCGAGCAAACGCGATGTTGTACGCCTAGCTAAGGCGCTATGAAATTTTGGTTAAGCAAAAACTGCGTGTAATATAATAATTAATAACAGCATATTGAGAATCAATTTCTTTTGGAATTTTGTTATAAATTTCAAACACATGTTGATTAACAGATATTTACTATCAAATGACATAAAATTTTCTTATTAATATTTTATTTATTTTTTTCAATTGTTTATTATTTTTGCAATCGCCACACTGTAGCATAGGCTTTGTGGTCACTCATGCATGCAAAGCACCAAGATGGCTACCTAGCAGCGTCTCATGCCGCAACTCTCTCTATATAGGAACTCTAGTACCAAGGATTGCATAGCGTCCTCTATTGACTATCATTCCGAACATCATCACATACATAATATGGTAATAATATGCCAATTTTTTTTTATCTAGTTGATACAACGCATTTAAAAAATGAATTCTTTATTCAAAGGAAACAAACATTATGAAGGATTCGATATGACTTCCCTTAAGATATTTTATTCAATACAATAATTGTTGTTATAATACAAACTTTAGAACTGCCAGAATTTGCCTATAGGCCTATTCAATTATGAGATCAATAAATCAAGTATTTTTTAAATGTAAAAAATGTTTGATAGTAATCTCATAAATCTAAGTAAACCATCTTTTTTTTCATTTCACCCATAGCGAGTAACTCGCCAATCACTGGATGGACGATGCTTAAAGGGCAACTCAGACAGCGTCGGCCGACGCAGCCCGACCCGATTTATCGTCGGGGACAGTCTTAAGCCGTCGTGAGAAATATTAAACATGTTTAATATTCTACTACGTGACTACCCCCGACGCACACCATCGCGTCTGCGTTCAACTCACACAGACCCGACGCGACAACAAATCGCGTCGGGCTGCGTCGGCCGACGCTGTCTGAGTTGGCCTTTATGGCTACGTCTCTATATGAGGCTTAGGGAGTGGAGTTGAGTAGTGAGAAAAAAATCGTGATGTCACATGAATTGAACTGAGGACCCTAGGATAAGAAGGCAAGCACCTTAACCACTTAGCTAAACAGCTCCACTCACATCGGATTAGAAGTAAGATGTAAACTGGTAAGTTATTTGTTAGTTTAATCAACTTTAGGTTGATGAAAAGTTGATAAATACATTGATAAACTATAAACATAACTTTCATTATATCCGGTCCGCGTGCCTTTCTACTTAGGCCTAATACGTTACCAATTTCATGAGACACAAATTTAAGCGTAATTTCTTCTTAATTCTTCTTGCAACTTTTTCGTTTAAGAGCGAGAATAGCCTAGCAAAGTGTTTCACGCTGTATTTCGCACCGACATAAGCTGCTTTGGGGTGTTTTTGGATACAGTCGTATCTCAGCAAGTATCTCTAGAAAAGTAAGACATAAGATTTATCTTACTTTTCTAGATCTAGAAAAGTAAGATAAATCTTATGCCTTACTTTCTAGATCTTACTTTTCTAGACACCCCATGCTGACCTGTTATAGCAGTGATGGATGTATTTTCAAGTCACCCAATCAAGCTGGAAAGCCTAGCCATGTACCGTACTGATGTTCAAATTCACAACTAATTATTGATAAAATGTCGAACAAGTGTTAATATTATGATGATGATGAATAAAATGAAATTACAAAAAAACCCCAAAAAACAAAAAACGCATACAATGGAATCTCCGAATTTCGAATGCCCAGTAAACAGAATTTCACGCTAAACCAAACTTTCCCAAAACCATTCCTATTCTTCTTTAATAATACTTTCCGAAAACCGGATCTCCCTATTCCAAATTCCGGACAATTTATTCG
>NW_022709610.1:1449400-1453480 GCF_011630105.1 Anneissia japonica | reverse complement strand
GATATGTATACTCGAGCGATCCTACTCCAGAGCTCCAATCATATATTTCATTGTAGTCGGTACACTCAAACTCAACCGGGGAATGGATTAGACTCGGGTTGCACTGCTGGCAGCTCAGCTCACCTTCTCCATTCTTCACCTCCCCACGGCTACTGCAATATGTAGTCAGATCATCATAGCTGCGACGCCATGCCACTTGCCAGAAAATCACCACCTTTTTTGTAAAAATATTTCAAGAACATAGTTATTTGTCGAAGGCTGGTAAAGTATGTAAGAGGAATATAATATAGGACTATTATAGTATAGGCCAACTGCACTTAATATTCTTTCTTTTATAAGAACACTTTTTATAAGAACACTGAGGCTGAAAGTGCTTAAAAATTAAGAACAAATTAGGAACTAATTGAGGCTGAGTTTAAATGTTAAATGATGTTTTTAAAAAGTAATAAAAAAACAACAACAAAACTCATCTGTACCTTATTTACAGTAGCTGTGACTGTGTACAATCTGTCTCTTATACACATCTAGATGTGTATAAGAGACAGACTGAATGCTTTGAATCGACTCTCTAATTCTACTGTGTCTTCAAAGATTACTATATCATAATTTGTTCATTTAAAAAGTAATTTAATGTTGGTATCTCTAGATTGTACCCAGATTCATCAGTAATGACACGTTGCAGTTGGATAAACTTTTATTTTATCACTTTCCATTTGGATCGCTCTCCTAAAAACCTACCTGGAATATTTATGGTGCTAGTACATCCGTCCTGTACCTTGATGACAGGTATCATTGATGTTACGGGCGATGAGTTTGGTCGCCCTATATCTGATCTCACAGACATGTCAACAGTGGATACCATTTTCCAATAAGTTGTTGGGCCATAATTTTGCAGTGGTACCCAATAGCTGAACTCGGCGCCCGGCGAATATCTATAAATGTAGCCATATTATTGGTTTCATTAGATGAATCTATGTCTGAAACTATTATATGTTATCGCGTCTGCAAAGTTTATTAATAAATTAAATTAATTGTTAAAGGTAAACAAATACTGTACTGGTTTATTTAAAAAGAATAACAATTACACAAACAATCTGGCTTCAGGTGGTTTGAATGCTCTGCTCCAGATCTCTGAAATAATCTTATAAATAATAATAATAATAATAATAATAATAATAATAATAATAATAATAATAATAATAATTGTTTGTTAATGTTTTGATCATGACCACTAATCCTATATACGCTGATCAATACTTTTTTTAAATTATAACTATTATATGTATAAGTAGGGATATTTTGAACAGTTGCTTTTAAATGCAATGATGATACCCAACGAATGTTTGTTACTTGTAATTTCGATCTCTTTTATGATAGTTTAAATGTTTTTAAAAGTAAAATTGTTAAGTCTATGTAAGTGTTCTTCCAACTTTTAACATTATTGTTTACACATATTTGATTACGTTTTTATTCAACCTGTTAGTGGCGGTTTTTATCGCTGTTGGTTTCGAACTGAATAAAATAAAAATAAAAATAATAAAATAAGAATAATGATCATAATGATAACTATATAATTCTAAATAATTTATTTATTACTGTTGTAAACAGTTTAATGGATATCGGGACAAAAATTAATAAACTATAGCAATATACTCACACAAGTGTGAACTTATCTATTGGATATGTATACTCGAGCGATCCTACTCCAGAGCTCCAATCATATATTTCATTGTAGTCGGTACACTCAAACTCAACCGGGGAATGGATTAGACTCGGGTTGCACTGCTGGCAGCTCAGCTCACCTTCTCCATTCTTCACGTCCCCACGGCTACCGCAATATGTAGTCAGATCATCATAGCTGCGACGCCATGCCACTTGCCAAAAAATCACCACCTTTTTTGTAAAAATATTCCAAGAACATAGTTTGTATTTGTCGAAGGCTGGTAAAGTATTCAACAGTGTTAACGGCTAACTCCCTTTAATATCATTATACGACAGTATTTCCTAGCCGTATTGCCAGATTTATCTGGCCGAACGCCCTCTTGAGGCGTAGCATTGTGTAATACAATGTTCCCGACGGTTATTTGGACCTGTTCAACCATAAAGCCTTTGTGGTCTAGTGGTTATGACGCTCGCCTTGTCAGCGAGAGGTCGCAGGTTCGAATCCCGTTGGAGTGGAATTTTATTACACTACACAATTTTATTATGACTTTTATAGGACTTTATTCGTTTAAAAGCTACAGGGTAGCCTACGATGTTCCATCATGTCCTTATTTAAACACTGTATATGTACCTTTGCTGGTAAAGTATGTAAGAGGAATATAATATAGGACTATAGTATAGGCCAACTGCACTTAATATGCTTTCTTTTATAAGAACACTTTTTATAAGAACACGGAGGCTGAAAGAATTAAGAACAAATTAGGAGCTAATTGAAGGTAAGGTTAAATGTCAAATGAGGTTTGAAAAAAAATCTTATCTGTATATTAGCTGTGACTTGTACAATAATTATACTGCTATAGGCCTACAATAATAATTTTGTATGTTTGAAAAGTGTGTGAAAATAGGAAAAAAATAAATAATAATTTTTTGTAGGGCCAATTGCTTGGCTTATAAGTGCATACCTTGTTGTTGTCTTCAGCAGGTCTCCAACCCAGTATTCCACCACGATAGTGAGTAGAATGCGTGCAGCAAAGTAGTGATGCAGTTATAAGTAAACAGTAGTACTTCAACATAATCTTAATTACAAAACAATTAAACAAAACATTTAGTAAAAGCTGTATTCTTTATTCACATGGATCTGATTCAATCATTATCGACAGCCGTGCACTTTGACTATCTCTATAAATGTCACGTACAACAGGGTGGAAGACTGTTCATTTCGTGACACAGTGTTGACTAGAACGGAATTGATTAGATTTGCACGGTTGTACACAAAATAATTTTACAGCAACAGTGTGGACACAGTGTTGGCAAGGTGTGAATGGTGCCAAGGATTGCATAGCGTCCTCTATTGACTATCATTATAAACATCATCACATACATAATATTAATAATAGGCCTAATTTTTAATGTAGTTGATATAACGCATTTTAAAAAAAATGAATTCTTTATTCAAGGGAAGCAAACCTAAAGGATTCGATATGATTTGTTTAAATGCTGAACGAACTATACATTTTAAATTGGACAATGCTTCCCTTAAGGTATTTTATTTAGTAAACTTAGGCAATACCGTAATTGTTACAATGCTAATGTTATAATACAAACTTCAGAACTGCCACAATTTTCCTATAGGCCTATTCAATTATGAGATCAATAAATCCAGTATTTTTTAAATGTAAAAAAATGATTGATAGTAATCTCATAATGCTTCATTTCACCCATAGCGAGTTACTCACCTATCACTGGATGGACGGTGCTTTATAAACCAAGTCTCTATAGTGGAGTTGATTTTAGTAGTGAGAAAAAAAAATCGTGCTGTCATATGAATTGAACTCAGGACCGTGGGATTAGAAGGCAAGCACCTTAACCACTAAGACAGCTCCACTCCCATCGGATTAGAAGTGAGATGTAACTGGTAAGTAATTTTTTGATAAACTGAATTATACATAACTCGGAAGTTTGCCCAACGAAGTTGAAAAATGTAATATATTTCACTATATCCGGTCCGCGTGCCTTTCTTCTTAGGCCTAATACGTTACCAATTGCATGAGACACAATTTCAAGCGTAGGTGTAATAAAATTAAACCTCAGAATAAGCTTATGATTAACATTGTGTTAGTAATATTAATAGTTGGAAATAGTAGACCTAAAGTAAAAAAATCTTTGGAGGATTCGCCAACTTTTTTTTTTTTTTTATTGATTTATTGTTTATGGACTATTATTATTATCATTATTGCTGTGGTCATCGTTTAATAAAGTGCATAATTTGTATGCATTAGATCAACGTTTAGACAAATTGTTGATGTTAAGTCTAAGGTGGTGCCCCCACCCATCTTTTTTTTAAATAGAAATTTTAAAGCTTGTATTCCAAACATACCTGTACGTCAACCTGAGAATCGTATCAGGCAATAGCGTTAT
>NW_022709610.1:1445349-1449083 GCF_011630105.1 Anneissia japonica | reverse complement strand
TATATATATATATATATATATATATAGGCCTAAATGTATATACGGTTAAACGAGTTGCAAAATCATCAGAGTGCTCAATTGTAATTAAACCATCGAATTAATACAAAAATAATAGGTTCAACACAGTATCGCATGTTTCATTAGAAAAGTTATATATATCTTTATATAATATAGGCCTTATATATAACCCTATAATACAGGCCTATTTGTTAGTGATCAGACTTATAACGCTATAAAATTATCTCTTTTATGCTATCAAGATCCAGTAATAAAAACTTACCTTTGTGCTATCTTGTATCTATATGACTACTTGTAAGATCGGTAAGATCTTCCTAAATGAAACTTAAAAGAAGAATTTCGTTTTAAATAATGCTTCAATGTAATGTGTAATATCGTTACCATGGTAATGATAGAGGTGATAGTCAATCACCCTTCCATATTTGGTAATGTTATGACCTTTGCACAAGTTATTTAATATTATCTGTCAACAAGCTTTTCGCTACTAAATATTTGAATATAATGAACTCTCAGTGTTGTAAATTTTAATGGAAGTTTTTGTCATTAGAAATTCCCTAAAGTGTATGAGAATAAGGTAAGTCTTATTTGAACAGAAAAAAAAGTGACAGCAAATGATATACAGTATCCCGATCAGAAAGTTGACGTCACTTAATACATCTTGGTTTTTGTGTCTACTGCCCCCAGGGAGCATCTGGTGGAGGAATGATGGGATGGGTCATGAGCAAAAGAAAAAATGAAAAGTAAGTTTACGAAAAATGATGCCATGCTACATAAAACCTGTCCTATTTAAGTTATGAAGTGGATTGCCAACACAGAAAGCTGCTACAAATCCTGTCTAGAAAGTTCAGTAAAAAGTCACAAAAACCTGGTATATACTTGTACAGTTATTTAAGTGAATTACCAACACAGAAAGCATGGATAGGATATGCTTAAAATAGAAAAAACAAACGTCAATCAGTAGACACACGCTCCCGTTTAGTATTCAATTTGACAAATATTTTATTGCTAGCTAGATCATAGGAAGAACGGTTCACAAACGTTAAGGCCTATTTTATGATCCTCAAGATAGTGTTTTTTCATTCATTCATTCATTCATTCATTCATTTATTCATTCATTCTTTATTCAGCCAATGAAATAAAATACAATACAATGAAAGGAAATTTAACAAAAGCTAAGACAATATATAACCTAAGTTGGCTAGGATTAACTATAGTGTGAAAAACACTCTGACTCTCAGGCCTGTTAGTCCGGTCTTTTAACATAGATATATTACATCTCCCTGGATATATACAGACAATGATTAAATCAAACAATAATGTAAGTAAAATCAATTGAAAAGCAAAGCATATAACATAAAGTAATATTAATAAAGTGATATGAAAGGTGACATGAAAATAAACAAATACAAATTAAAGTAAATCAAATTATCAATAATATACATCAAAAGGGATGTATATTATTCAATGCTAAATAATTACCATTACAGAACAATTTGAAAATTAGAGAATGAGATAAAAAAAATATTTTTTCGTGTATAATACGCTAAAATGGATTATTACGAAGAAAAAAATTCCTCGGAGGGCTCAAATATTCTTAAAAAGAGGATAAGTGACAGGATAGGTTACCTCTACTTTAGAGTGAAATTCTATCATCGTGGATAATGCCTTACTGTATTTCAGGACGCAAATCCCTAAACTGGAGGTCATCATCCTTATGTCTCCTTTAGGGGTTGTTCAGCAAAATGTCTAGAAAAAACAAATAAATTTTAACAGTTCTATGACGTCTTTTGCTAGTAAATAGAAAGATTCGTGTTTGTTTGACATAGGGCCTACATAAAATTCCATGAATGATTGTCGTCATTGAATCAAATGTTGTGATACATGGTACAGTAAAATTCCTTTTGAGACACTCGACACTTTTCCGTGAAATCAAATTTTGTTGTTTTAATTACATTTATTTTGATTTCATCATAAATGCATTGTATTTGCATTGCAAATTATTGCTACAATTTAGTTTAATTATTATTGTAAGTCGTTCTTATCTTAGGTCAACTGAAATAAATTTAGGCCTATGAAGAATATATGTCCTCATTGTATGACTACGTGCCAAAACCCATATATCAAGCGGACAATTTTTCTTTTTCGGTTAGTGTCCCCTTCATAGGGTACCCCTAGTTTTGGGGACACCCCTGTTAAGGGGACACTTTATTTGGTCCCGAATGTGTGAGCTTGATAGGTTTTACTGTATTTCGTACATAAAACATATCAAGATAGGTAAAACCGAAGAGGAAGGTGCTTATATTCCTTAATGTCCTTTAAAGAAATTACATTATTTATTAAATGTAGACCTATGGGTTTTGGCTATAAAATACCACCATTAAGTGAATGTGTCAGCGAAAATTTTTGAAATACTGCCCTCGTGTCAGTTTCAGTTTCAGGATTCAATTGGCTCTCACTTTTTCGACAGTGGCACACACTATACAGTGGTGCGTTCAAACTTACTTAATTAAATAACAATATAAGTGAACAAACAGAAATATCAGGGAATTTAACAAAAATTATTTTAAAAAAAAATAACATCGAAAATACAAAATTCAAATCTCAATTAAGATAAATAAAAAGCAAAGGGTGTACACAGTATAAATACATACTGAACATACTGAATTGCAGCAAAATCAAGTTAGTAATTAATTTAAAAGAAAACTGTGTTACAGTATGGAAATAAAGTTAATTCCAAACAAAGAGAATACATTACGATTATTACTGTAAGGCAACTTATTAAGATAAGTAGTATTAATAAACTTTAACATTTAAATCATAATGAAGATTAAGGGAAAAAATCCTAACAAAATACAATACTTGTATATGTGTACTGTATACGTACATAATACATACACGCACACACACACCACCACACCCCCCCACACACACACATATATATATATATATACTATATATATATATATATACTATATATATATATACATATATATAATATACATAGGCCTATATAGGCCTATACATGCAAATAAATATATGCATATACACACACTATATATATGTATATACATACACTGCCACACACAAAATGTTGTGATGTCACCACCACAGAAAATGTAATTCAATTCCTTTAATGTTCTACGTCGTTAGGGGACTACTGTATCCGGTACCGTAAGCGTGTGATGACCTACAATTCACAGCCCTTGTATGTCCAATTTACTTTTAATGACGTAAACAGACAAGTATTTTGTAGGATAGGCCAAAACAGATATTTTACAAACATTATTGTGCAACATATTTTTTTGAAAAGCACTTTACATGTTATAAGGCATATGACACCAAACAGGACAGGATTACGTCAAATGATTGATAACAAATTAAAAAATAAAAATAAGCTTCTGTAATCAATCTCACGTCGATTTTCATTAAAATATCAGAAGTTATTATCGTCATGATTGTTTTCCCCACCTTTGCTTCCTTCGGTAGGAAGTACTCAGCCATAAACTCAAAAGGTTACCGCAGGCCTACATTAATATTTACCATACTGTTATCTAGTTTTTCTGCCGAAGAAACATGATAATTTTGACAACGATAACCATGTGAACTTGAAGTACAATACCCCTGAAATGTATAACTTTTAGGCCTATAACATTTCTATCGTTAAAGATAAAGTAGGCCTACACTCAACTTCCTTGATGTGTGTATTACGGCTTTTT
>NW_022709610.1:1437332-1445305 GCF_011630105.1 Anneissia japonica | reverse complement strand
CAGGATATATAGGGCCTATATATATTTATATATTACACCGTAACTCGATAACAGGAAGCATCTAATAGTATTAGCATCCAATACGAATTAGTCATAACGATCATGTTTATAAACTTCCAGGAAACTTACAAGTTTACAGTAGGATTTTAATAAGAGTATTGCCTACTACCGTTGTAAACATTATTGTTGATACACAGGTCACATTTGTTAAAGTGTCAACAACTAATTGCTTGTTTCCGAGGGTTTTTTTGGAAAATGTTAAGTGTCCTCTGCCATCCGGGTTGAAATTTGTAGCCCTACACCGTGCTTACATGTGCATTGAAGTTGTGCCATGCGCTAATCCGCAACTAAGTAGAGCCAGACACGAATATCCAAATATATAACGTTTAAGGCGTAATTGAAAAAACAGCAAAAAACGTAATACCAAAATTTACACTTCGTTCATGAACCTTGAACCCAACAGGTGCTTCATTGGTTTTTTGGCACTCGTTATTTAGCCAGACAAAAATAATTATTCGGCGAAGTGTTATAGTGGCAATTGTATGACCCCCTCAAGTCCCCGCTGTTGAACATTTTTGTCTCCGACTGTCGCGTTTGATGATCGTGTGGAGAATATAATCAAAAACACTGCTAGCCTTGGTTAGACGCCGTGTAAGAAGAGAGTAAATCGCTAAAAGGGTTATCTGTTGTAGCTACTGAAGGAGATGATGCAGGTAGAGATGAAGTCGATAATTTGTGTGTCTATCCTTATCTTTTGTGGGCTTGTTTCAGCGAAGAAGCCATTGGTATCAAAGGTAGGACCTGAGTAAATGAAAATACAAAAACAAAATTTCATCATTTGGATGTGTTTTAATCAAGTGAATGGGTTTCTACCGGAATAAACATACCGGCATTTTTTCCCATAGAGTATTAGAATTGGACGGAGTGTAAATTGTAAAAACTGGTGGATCTCTGGTCGCAGGCATAATGCCATTATATCCTGATTTTGTGTATATTGGAAGCATACCGTAAATACTCCTTTTTTATAGTGTGTAAAACAGTAGCTTATAATCTGTGCCCCGTGGCATGGAATTTGTATAAGTACTATATGATATATCACTGTCATTACGTGATTGGTTCCTTTAACCATGCTTGAACCAAAGAGTTAACTCATCTTTGAACACTCTCTTATTGTCTTAAAAGCCTAAAGCCTAAGAGCCTTAACATTCTTATCTGTCAGTATGGATAATAGGCCTAAGTTTATGCATCTTATAATTTGAGTTATGGATTCACCTTCCTACCTTTAACTTCTTCAAAATATTGTATGATCAGGGTAAGATGAAGCAATTTAACAATTTACCGCAATCTAGGCTTGCATCATTATAATCATCACTATTTATGGTCATCATCGCCGTCACTTATATCATCATCGTCATCATCGTCGTCATCATCATCATCATCATCATCATCATCATCGTCATCATTATCATCGTCATCATTGTCGTCGTCGTCGTCATCATCATTATCGCTATCATCATCTTCATCATCATCATCAGTATCATCACCATCATCAGCAGCAGCATTATCACTATTAATATTAATGTTATCACCTCCCATGGAGGTTATGTATTCACCATTGTCTGTCTCTGATTCTTTATTTGTCAGTAAGATTATTCACTAACGATCGAATGGATCTTCATAACGAATTTAGTAGACACACTGTTTTTAGTTGTCATTATATTTGTTATTACAGTACGTTGAAGATTGTTGTTGTTCCATTGAATGCGATAGTGAAAAGGCATGTGGTCTAGAGGGCGCTATTTTTATTCATTATTCTCCTCCTGTAAATAACCAGACTTATGAGTATTAATTAATATTAACATAGGCCTGTTTATTTATTCATTTAATTTAACAAAACATATTAAAAAGATCTTATTTTAATTGCCGTATACTTCGGATCGGACGTTTAATGCCGGGAGATGTAAAAATATGTTAACATCTCCCTGTTTAATCATTGTTCGAGAATACACGAATCCACTATACAGCAACAAAATTATTTAAAGAGTCGGCCCCTATGTCGGATGCATGTGTACCAACCATCCTGAATTTATAGGTGTTCACCTTGCTTTTTGCTACTGTCTATGTTTGAGTGCGTTTTGTTGTGTTTGTTAAAAATAAAAATAATTCCCGCTTACACGTCAGTCGCCTCATGGCCAATGTGATGGAATTCGCAAACCCCTGGCTAGCTCCCAGTCCATACACCACTACATTAAAGGTTTAATAATAAGCATTGTCACATTCCTTGGCATCGTTTTCTACATCACTACATTAAATCATTCACGATTTTGACCCCGAAAGGCCACAAACGTCACATGCCTTTACTTAAGACATCAATCGTTGCTATAATTAAATTGTGTCTTGGATTAAATTTGCAAACTGGAAGAATTCTGTATTGTTGTATTCGTATTCCTCATTAAATCCAGGTATATCGTAGTAGTGGTGATGTTTTTTGTGCTTGGGTGCGACATTTAATGTCTATGGAACTTCCAGATGGAAATGCCACTCTCAGACTTTGACTGCAATTTTCCCCTATTTAATTTTTTTTTTTTTATGGACAGTATGGTTTGGGCGAGCCGACTGGGCCCCCTTGATTCATTGCCTATGATGATGCATATGGGAAAATCTGTAGAGGTTTAGACTTCACGTTTGGCTACTGTAACAGAACGTATTTAAAAGTTCATTACACTATTTCAGATTTGCAACACGTGGGTGAAAATCTAACTCACAGTTTCCTGCTAAAGTATGCACTTGAGGAAAAGCGAGTTTTCTAAAGTAAGGCACTGTACTAATATCATGCATTAGTATGTTGAGCTAATTACTTCTACAGCATTGAAAACAGGACACATTACTTAATTTATAAATACTGTACGTATTTTCTTTGAAAAGTATTTAGTTCATATATCAGTGGACACTTGCATCTTATTTTTTTATATCCATGGTTTTGCCCATACTTGAATATTGTTGTTTTATATGGGACCCTGATCATAAGATTACTTATACCCGTAAACTGGAAAGTATTCATTAAGCTGCCACTAGCATTGCCTTTGTTCGGGGGTGGGGGTGGGGAGGTATAAAAAAGGACCAAACTACATCGATCGGCTAAATAATATGTAGGCCTAACATCTTTATCTTCTGGCTGTTAAGAGAAAAGTTTCCAGAGTCTTGTTTGATTCTAGGGGGAAGGGGGGAACAACTCTTTTTCAAAATTCTGCTTTGTTGAAGCAGCTAGGCTCTGGAACTCTCTTCCCGAGAGTATGAAGAGTTTATATGATGATGAAAAATGTAAAAAAAACATATAACAGCACATTTTAACGACTTAAACGATACTATTTTTTTTCTTTTTTACAGTCATTTTTAATGTCTATAAATTTTAACCACGGTTGTACTCGTTTTATATAATTGTATATTGTAGTAAAGAGTTTCCCACATTTGTGTTTGGCGTTTCCTCTTGGACGGTTATCTGTCGAATTTGTAATAAATAAATAAATATAAAATCTTAATGGACAATATCAATAAAATATAGGATTGACATTTGTTCAATATCCGACCAACATATTTGCTTTAATCGAATCGTCATTGTTTGTATTGCTGTAAATTGTGTCAAATAAAAAAATAAATAAATAAATAAATAAAAAAAATAAAAAATAATAATAATAATAATAATAATAATAAAAGTTAATTAAAAAGGTAGGCCTACGTGTTACTGTAAGCTATTACAGCATATGCAATAGAAACTACGATCATTCTTCAGTTGTTTGTACCAAGGCCATTTAAAGTCCTGTTAATGATTATTCCCAGTAGGGTACGATTTAAACTCACGGTTTGACAAGGAGGTTTGGAATGAAATATGATATGAATAACAGCGAAAGTTTTGACAGTGCTAAGACGCTGAACCGATGTGGTAAAACAATACAAAGCTGTCGTGTTAACCTTAAATTCTGTTGTTTGTTTTTCTTCCATGCTGTTGTTTGTTTTTCTTCCATGCTTTTCTTAAATATACTGTACTGTAGTACCTACTGTATTATTTCTCAGTCTACTACTAATACGTCATTGTTTCAGATTCCAAAGCGTTCCTTGCGCTAAGGTCAGGTGACACCAATGACAGTACCAACCCCCCCACTGCATCCTGGGGGGGGGTGGGTGGTGGGTGCGGGTGTGTCTGTGTGTACATACTCCATACATGCCAACACTCCTGATTTGATCACGAGACTCCTGATTTTGAGACTTGTCTCCTGATTGAAAATCGTTCTCCCGATTTTCTCAGCTTCTCCAGACTTAAGAATAAATTTAATCACTATATTATACGGATGGTCGAATTTAGCCTAATTCAGATTTTACAAATTAATAATTAGTTACATATCCAAATCAATAATTTTGGCTCTCTAAACTCGGAAAGAACCCCGGACCCCACCTCACGAGAGGGGGACACCTCTCGCCCTCTTCCAAAACCAATCCCCGCCCGGCCTCTGGGAGCCCTCAAGTTGTAAGACGGGAGAGAGACTTAGTACAGTAGTGGTCGTAGATCCCTAAAGAATATCACGCGGGCCTCTGGGGTCAGTATGGCACTCACCGAGATATTAAAACATTGTGGGTTCGTCCTCTTTAGGAGACGCTAACCGAAATTGTTTTTTTCCCCCGTATTTATGTGTTTTGGCTCGCAGTCACAAAACAATGACATGCGTTTTCATAATTTTAATTTATTTGACCTAAGAACGATTCAGATTGTATCAATAATTATCAATGCAAGTATAATCAATTTATGATACAAAATCAGTAGATGGCTATAGTATCCATACATTATTAAAAATTTTTTTGCTTTCGTTTTTTTTTTCTTTCAAAAATTAGCTTTCTCTTGCATGAATAGAATACTGTAATGATTTAGAAATTATAGTGCATATCATGAATTGGAATCCTATAAACGTAAACAGGGGAACAGTAAACGTAATCCAATGGCCAAACGTTGACAACGTTGGTTCACATTTGTAATAGCATTTAAAAAAATGATGCCCACTTATGTGGGTCGAATAGGCATATTATGTGTTAAATTAAACCATTTGGTACACTAAGAAAATGTCCCCTTAATATAAGGGGACATAACTTCCCTTTTCACTGAAAAGTGTCCTTTAATAAGGTTGTCCCAAATGAAAATATAACATAATAGAAATGTCTCCTGACGATGGTTGCTGTATATGCTTGTGTTTCGCAATGATTACTGTAAATCTGTGCATCATTGTTTTAGTAAATTCTATAAATAGATTATAAGTGTTAAAAGTAATTAATTTTTACGGAATTAAAGCCTTTATAGAAAAAGTCCGGTTTACAATATTTAGAATTTGAGAAAACATTTTCATCTTTATATTTTCATTCTCAACTTTCAATCTATATTTCACTTGTAGTTTATAACAATTTAGTGGTTTTGTTTCTGCATTATAATAAAGTGATAGAAGTGGCGTACACAAAGAAATGCTAGGCATGTACTGTAGGTAGGCCTAGTAATGTACCGCAAAACCTCGAATAGAAGCCAAATGGTTTTAACCTCGAGAAGAAGTCCATCTCGAATTGAAGCCCCTCTTTAGTTCGCAAAAGCTGTAGCCTCGAAAAGAACCCCATGGGCTTCTTTTCAAGATAGCATGGGTTTTTTTTCCCCCGAGATAGTACAGTACAACGATGTACGTGAACTTCAAAGAAACAAAATAAATTTAAAACATGCTTGGTTTACAGTAGTTTAGGTGATTTAATGCCGGTTAATATGATGCAGATTGATATTACAGTGGCCCTATTTGTTGTTTTATAATAGTAATTACCAAAATTTACAGCATTCATTTTGAAAAGAATCCCCCTCTTAACTTTACAAAATCGAAAAAGAAGCCCATCTCGAAAAGTAGCCCATCCAAAGCCCAGGGCTTCAATTCTAGTTTTCATGGTAGGTCTAGTCTATAAACTGTTCCTCGATTAATATTATAAACAAATTCAAGGAAATGTTTTTTTTAACTAATTCATATTCTTCATGCATTTTCATTTTATTACATTATTCTTTCTCTAGTATAGCCTAATAATACTACTGTAACTAACTCATAAGCCCTTGATTAATGCTGTGATGTTTGTAGGTTTTAACATATTTTTTGTCATAATAATAATGTACACATTTCCGTTTCCTTTAGTTGGACCAATCGTTGCGATATCGAAGGAACGTAGACGTATCCAACAAGTACACCCAACTGACTATAAACACGCTGAGAGTTCATTTGAACAACGAAGATCTGTACTGTGAGTAAGCCTCCTAATAATGTAAACTAGTTTTATAGACTATATTATGATTTAAATTTGTCAACACATAGAATCGGATGTGTATAGATACAATGTCTTTAATTTCATTTCATATTATGTAAATCCACTTTCTCCAGTTGGTTTCTTTTCATACCATCAACCTCAACACCCACGTTGGGAAAGCTCGTCAGGATATAAACAAAATATGTTTTCATCTAATGTCCTAGGCAGAATTGTGACGGCGCAAGAACGTTGACAAGTCATTCGGACAGTTAGTCTTCAATTTTTCGACGGATTTTTCTTAATGTGTGTTGTTATATTGCTTAAGGGCCTATGTGTATTTTTTATACTAGGCTTATAAATTACTTAGAAAATATGAAACAACGCACAAATGAAAAAAAATATAACAAATCGGATGGGAAAAAGTGTAGCGCCCTATATTCTACAAGGCTCAGTCACCCCTCCCTCACCACTGTCAAAGTATCCAATTGCTGGATCAGCAATCTACACGTCCGTATCTAAAGGGTGTGTGTGGGCTATGCTCTCCCGCTTCATAAAAAAGCCTCGTAATTTTAAGCAGTACAGAGGAAAATGATTATTACAACACAAATCCAATGGCATTTTTACGGAGCATTATGATTTTTAAAATCGACACAATAACGATCACATACTGATCTATTTATACTTATATTGTTTTAGTTTGTGGTGGCGACCCGTACGCCGGCGTCCAGTGCCCTGAAGAAATTATGTGCGTTGATTGGCAGCAACTTTGTGATGGCGAACAGACGTGTGGGGTACCGTATAAGAACCAATGTGTTAATCGTACCATTGCAAGTTATGGTACAAACGATAAGCGCATGTGTGACGGCGATGAGAATGAACGTTGGTGTGTCTGGAAGGAAATGGCCCCTCAAAGTAAGGCAACTGCTCAAAATAGGCTTACAGTACATTGTTTTTGCTTATGATCGACTATGAAATACACTCTTATGTTTTCGTCTGCATAATCAGCAATTTTAAACGGAATGCCCATTAATAACATCCAGCCCCACAATGTAATTCTTCTTTTTTTAAGACAGAAAAGATTACAAACATATTGTCTTTTCGAATTATGTGGCTTCTTATTATATCGCATCATGTTATACTTGTTTAAAATTGAAACCTGAAGAGGATGAGTTAGGGAAGATAATTGCTCGACACATAGATCTATTTTTTTATATATTGTATATAACTTTATCCCTACTAGGGTGTGGAAAAGATTATTTTATCGGCGGAGATAAAAAATCGAAGCGCCGGAGACTTCGTTCAATGAATTTCCCTAAAAACTATGACAACGATCGCTTTTGTTTTTGGAGGATTCGAGTTCCAGAGGGCGACAGAATTAGTATCTATTTCCGCCAGTTTAACACGGAGCTAAACTATGACTACGTAAGCGTAGGAAACGGTGAGAAATACGATAATGACCGGGAAACAGTTATTTATAAACACAGCGGTGAGAAATTACCGAAACCGAAAGCTTTTACCAGTACAGGTGTGTTACATTGTTATTGTTTGTAGGGGCGTGTTGGGTTCGAATCCAACTGTATAAAACTTGTTAATATTGACAGTATATTTATTAAATATTATATTAATTATTCTTATAGCATATAAAATAGTGAGTAGGCATATAT
>NW_022709610.1:1414067-1437215 GCF_011630105.1 Anneissia japonica | reverse complement strand
ATATATATATATATATATATGTTTCTCCTTGTTTCTCTCTCAAACTCTGGTATATCATCAACGGATGCCTTATGGTGGTTCGGGGTAATTGGAATTATCACACTTATACGATTATTGTTTTTGAGGAGTCTTAGTTTAGGGTTAATTTTATGATTGCTTTGAATCACTTACGTATTTATTCTACTTTTACATTAAATCTCACCTGTTAATATTATTCATTATAATTAATCACATTCGATTCTGCTTTCTGTACATTTCTCAGGATGCCAAATCTGCTTCGATCATTTAGTGGAAGTAAACCACCAAACAATATTGTATCCAAAAGCAACCAGATATGGGTCAAGTTTGAAACAAATGTTGCCATCAATCGCAAAGGCTTTGAAATTCATCTTAAGGAAAAATACTTCTCCGGTAAGAACACGACAGTGTCTTTTGCGGGTTGTTTTAAGTTTTACCCAGTTTATTCATACTCATCAGCAATTTGTAAACCTATATCAACAAATTAATAATAATCATTTTAGACCTATTATTAGATTATTTTATAATATTAATACTGTAATAGTATTATGATATGATATGATAAAATCTTGTAATGCGCCAATTCAAAAGAAGAATGATCAAATGCACAGAGTACGGTATGTAATTATAGCAAGCTGTTTGAGATGAGTTTTTGAATAATAGAGGTAGATGAACGTTTCCAAAGACAAGAGGCAGCAGATGTGAATGTTCTTGTGTGAAATTTCAGAACAGTGAAAAGATTTGATGTGATGTGTCGTGTAGTGTAATAGTAACGGAATATATTGCAAGGAAAATTAAGGTAAACCTTATTCAAACAATTAATTTACTTGTTGACTTCGCTTTGGTTTATTTTCAGATTGCGGTGGTCAACTGCAGGTAAAAGAAGGAAGCAGCGTCACAATGGCGTCACCGAACTTCCCTGATAAGTACGATCCTTCCCTTGATTGTAAATGGAGGTTTTCCATCAGTCGAGGCCGTCAATTAACCTTTGTAATCCTTGAGTTTAACACAGAGGAAAATTACGATAAATTTTCTCTGGGTGACGGGTTAGGTCCTGATGAAAACATGACAAATGCATTTATTACACGATACAGTGGGCACGATTTACCGTCTCCTCCTGTTTACACGACGACTGGATCCGAAGCCTGGATGATTTTCACTTCAGATAACGTGTCTCAGATGGAGGGTTTTTTGGTACAGGTTTACGACAAGGAATATTATGATGAACTTTTTCCGGCGGATGACGAACAGTCTTTCAGTTTCGAGTCAGTTCCTTTATCTGTTGTGGATGAAACGGTCGGCTAATTATCTATATTATTAACGTGTCGATCAGGAAAGGCAATATGAAATTGAAGTAATACACCGTGTATGCTGATTTCAATCTACGAATAGGTTCTCAACTCGTTATATTAATTTTTCGATTTTTATAACTTATTTTCGCTTCCAAACAATGTGATGACGTTACTAATAACATGTTGTGTAATAATCTTAATCCCGTGTTTTAAAAGATTTTTGTTAATTTAGAAGAAGATCTGCTGCATATCATATCATTTGTTTTCTTTAAAGTTCTTTTGAAGTCATAGTTTATTTGAAATTGCTATTTAAGTGGAACTTTTCAAGAATGTTCATTTTAACTTATTTTCGAACACTATAGAAACTTAGCTAGCGCTATATTATTTCGATCGTTAGGGTAAATAGAATCACGGTCTACGATGAATTGCATAATGTTCATAGAAAGTTAAAAAGGGTGGAGACGGCTATGGTTTCTAAAATTGCTAATATGCGAGTTCAGTGTAGTGTAATTGTTATTCGATATTATAGAAAACATTAAAAGTTGATTAGATATGTCATAATTACAATGACATTTCTAGAATTGTCTGATCAGCTTTGTAATTATTATCATTCTCGTTGCTTCATCTCTAACGTAATTTCTTTTCCCATACATATGAAAACATGAATTTGTCTAAATATTTTTTGTTTTGTACCAAATGTTTACTACTACTACACTGAAAAAGAATTTTATAAATAAATTTAATGCAATGATACCAGCATGCACTCGTCTTCGATTCTTCGATATGCCACAATTGCTAATTATTAATCATTTAAAGATTTGCATCGGCTTGAAAATAAAGGTTGCACTCACGGTTATAGTGTAATACCTACGGTTAGTTATTTGGTTTGATTCTTGTTTGAAACTAAGATAAATTTAATTGTCATTAAAATATAACACAATTTGGTAGCGCTGAATGTCTTTAGAACAGCCTATAAAAGTCGCACATGGTTTAGTTTGGTTGATTCCGCTAATAGCGCTTGTGATTCCTATTACAGTATTTCTAAATTTTATGTTCCATACTTTACTACCGTACTTTTCTGTTTATTATTCTTTATAGAGCGCATAGAGACCTCGTTTATTTGCGCTATATAAATCCATCTATTATTATTATTATTATTATTATTATTATTATTATTATTATTATTATAGGCCTATTTCATTTTCATCTAAATTAAACGTTTCACTCTTTATTAAGTAGGCCTATAGGGTAAGGTAAGGTAAACTTCTAAAATTCGGTTCTTGATGTTGACTCCCCAGCTTTATTCTGTAATGAGATCTAAATACGGATAGTGTCTTACAATAAATTTATTTGAAACATCATAATTCGTTTTATTGGTTGAGGAGAAGCACATTGGTGTTGCACTTCTTAATTCCATTATTCTTATTATTACTATTGAAGAATTCCCTCCATCGCCTTCAAGTAAAACCATGTAATATAAAAGCATAAGAGTAGGGGCAGTAAAGAATAGGCCTATGTCTACTACAGTACAAATGGGGGATTTCACTTTTCTGCATATATAGAATTTACAGTTACATAGACCTATTATTGGGCCAGCTTAATGTGGTGCTACTTTTATGAGAAGGAGTTGCATCGTTTACATGGGTGTGGTCGTTACATCATCTACATAATTATGCGTAATGCCACGTCAAGTACATGAGTATGGTTACTACATTCGCTACAGGCATTGTAGATACACCATCGATGGGGTACGTAGCTACCCCATTTACATAGACGTGGTACAGTAGTTACATTACGTAAGCGTACTGTACGTTGTCGTCAGTATCATCACACAGTATAACTGGAGGCCTAAGGCATATTATTGCCACTAAATCTTGTGTAATATTAGTGGCAGTCTAGAAACAAGGAAGACAAACAGGCTATCACTCTTATTCCTGTATAATTTTCATTGTGAAAGCTACTGACACAATTTGTTAACAAATACAAATGATGAAATTAGGTTACTGTGTTGAAAAAGTCGACTCCAGTCGTACGAGGCGCTCTTCAACTTGTGAGAGGCGTTGGAGAATCGAATTACAGTCACACTTTTCTAAAAAAAAATATAAGGCAAATATTTTATATGACAGATATTTATAAATGAATAGCATTTTATTGAAACCGATAGTTATTATTATCGATATAGGCCTATTTTCTTTGTATGTTATCTATATCAATGTGTTACGTTTGTTTCTACGATCGTTAATTTTAATTATCTATTATTTTAATATCACTGAATAAGAATTCCAAGTTTATTCTCCCTTCTCAACTAACACACTTTTAGACCTCCAACCGAATAAAATCCCATTTATGTTAACAGCGCTAATGATGATAATGTGATTGATGTTGATAATGAGGGAGATGATGACGTATAAACTTATTATTAATCATACCAGATATAATTTTTATAAACTCACCAACGTGGAATTCCCATTGAGCGGCTAATGACTGGTATACATTGCATGTAGGTGTACTGTTGCAGGCATCACAAAATAAGAACAGAGCTACCCCAGGATCCAGCCTCACTCTGAACGTGCCGTGTGTAGTAGCATCCGGCAGAGGAACTATCATTTTTCTCCTTGTGACATCATCAATTGTAACACTATCTCCAGAAGCATCTACCTTAAAAGCAACACTTGGATTGGATTGATGCTGAATGCGAATAAAAACTGGGTTTGCTGGTTTACTGATCTACAAAAATGAAAATGAAGACTTTTTTATAAGCCCTATTGGTTAAACTGGGCATTTGCAATATTGGTTTAAAATCATCAGTGTCAGGGAAATGTACAAAGTATTATACCCTACATACAAAACAGGGTTAGTAAAAAAAAGTGTTGACTGTGATGTCACTTTTCCCCAAGAGATGGTTCCCTTGAGACGTCGTCACACTGTGTCTTTAGTGGACCATTGATGGGCAATAGTGATCCGTGTTAAGAAAATCTTGGTAACATCACTGCTGTGGTTCAAACTGTCAATCATCCTATGTGGTCCAATTTTAAATTTCGGAGGCAAAATGCATTTGGGTGATTCTATAAGTTTTAAAATATAAATTAACCATGCAGATGCCCCAATGTATAGAGGCTCGAAACTTACTTTCATATCGAATGTAATGGTAATGTTAGTGATTGGTGATGCCAAAACTTCATTTGCATACGGTTCACTTTCACTGGTGACAACTGATGGACCGCTAATGTTGTCTTGGTCTTTGGGTGCCTGATCTGAACGTTAGGAATGAATAATTAGGCCATAATAGATCAATGCCTATAAATTCATATTGCTAATAAAAGTAACCTAGAAATCAATTCAGCATCGTCATCATCATCGCCATATTCATTGTTAACCATTCCCACTGTTGTCGTTATTGTTATTATGGGTCGGATAAGTCCAGTATTATCCGAGAAGACAGCAACTGAAAAATTGAGGGAGGAATGAGATTCAGACCCGCACTCGCACAAGTAGGAGCGCCGCCTCCGCCACTCGACCACTCGACTACTCAACAAACTCGATCCTACGGCACCCGGTGAAACCGGTACCGGTTCTGGTTCTGGCTCTGGTGGGTAAAGCTGACCTCATAAGGCCAGTATTTATTAATAATTATGTATTGTTTATTAAATCTTGATGTCTTTCTTACCAACTACAATCAGCTCCATTACTTCAGTGATGCTCGACATCCTATAAATGCAAATGGGAAACAATCATTATCAAAAATCTTGTGTTCGAACCAAACCATCCACAATAATAGGCCTATTTTTAGAAATTTTTAAAACTAGAAAAAACTCACAATGTTGTTTTCATAGACTTGGTAATTGTGGAAAGGTAAAGTCTGGTTCATAGAGGAAGAACATGAGAAAAAAAAAAGATATGCGACAGAAGGGATGTATTCTGTCTCTTATACACATCTAGATGTGTATAAGAGACAGCTATNNNNTGAAGGTGTTGAAGGTAATGTATCCCTTTAAGTAAGACAATTTTTGAAACATACTCGTCCTGCTTAGAAAACAAAAATACTGGCTTGATATTTATGTCTAATATCATTGAGAGTGTAGCCTATACTATGCGATATTAAAAGATAGACTAAGATAATTTTTTTTTAGATTTTCGGATATAACTTATCCAAAGCATACAGACTGTTGAACGAAACAGTCGCGTATTGTCAATGACGTGGTACGAAAACATTGTGATCAGCTAAATCCCATGGATTTTGTTAATAAATGGCTTTAAAGTTAATTTTGTCTGCTGATCTCGCCTGCTTTACTGCGGCCTTCAGATTAAATCAATTTGCAGTTGTTCTGGATTTTTAAGCTATGGTATGGAACAGTTATGGTTTTTTCATATTATAAGTAGCAATTTCTCTGATTGGTTAATTCGTTGCAGTGACTTGCATTTGAATTATGACGTGATCGTATCACTTTCCTTGTATAAAAGTCATCCAACAAAGGAGTCTGCAGGAATGGTAATTTAAGCCAATAATGTTCCAAAGTGAAGTAAATTAACATAATTGGTCCTAGTACTTTTTGTTAAATAGGGCCTAACAATTTTACGAGAGCTTGAGATCCTGTGGTACACGCAGTAAATCACCACCCCTAATGGCAGTACACAGTAACCGAGAGAAAACTCTATTTTTTATAAGTTATTGTTTCATGTTGTACAGAGAAGAACCGACAGCTTAAACGTCTGCTCCGAAAAGATAGGACGCTATACCACCAGTGGCGTGTTTAGAAGTCTTGTAATGGGGGTGCAGATGTGGGGAGCGAAGGCAACGTGGGGGAGGCTCCATGATCTGTTGAGGGGCGCTAATTCGCAAAATAAGGTGATTATTAACTACTTGATAGTGACTTTTTGGTGGGCGACTGGGGGAGGTGGGGCGAGAGTAATTTTTGGAGGGGCGTTCGCCACCCCGTGCACCCCATAAATACCAGTAGCGGATCCACACCTACCTCAGGCCCATCATAGTTGGGCCTGAGGTGAGAAAATTATAGGAAATAGTAGCTCTAGATTACCGGAAATGACACTTTTATTATAGTAAAATTCATCGTCGTCACATCACCATTATAATAGTCAAAAAGAAACACCAACAAATTTCTCATGATGTTTAACCAGCGATTTTCGGCAACCATAGATATCTAATTAATGTGTGATATATTATAAAACTTAAAAACATTGTCTTTAAGTATTTTATAGTTTTGGCCCATCTGCTTCAAAGCCTAGTCCACACCATAATCTGAGGAGGGAACATTTTGGGAAAATAGTAGATTGCCGGAAATGACACTCTTATAGTAAAATTCATCATCATCGATCTAATTAATCCCTGTGATGTTGCAATGAAAATAAAACTCAATTGTCTTTGATGTATTTTTAATTTACTTCACCTAGGCCTACTTCATGTGCCGAAAACTATTATTATTATTATTATTATTACACGCTTTTTCTCATACTTCTCAAATTATAATAAAGGCATGCGCACTCGAGTCGTGTATTATCAGATGTTTGTGGGCAGAGATAGAGTACGTTTGTACAGTACAGTACCGTACCCTTTCATTAAAACCTGGGTCATTTATGCAGTTCATTTCAAAAATTTTCAGGCATCTTTTTGACTTTTAATTTAAAATTATTAAATTGCGGACGAAAAGTGAGGGCACCAACCCCCACCCCCTTTAAAATATTTGGGACGTGTCCCCTGTCCCCCTTCATCATGTTTTTTTTTAGGGGCGTCTTCCATTTGAGATATTTTGGAATCAGTTGACGGCTAGATGCTCTTGGAAGAAATCTGAAAAGAAGTTAAGCTTAAAATAGAAAGTGTATGTTTTACGAGAGTATACATGTATACATGAGAAGAATACACACAAGACGAGTAACCATTTTTTTTTTCACGGTCACTTAGCAAAAGTGTTACGTACCTTTGGGTTCCCAGTGCTACAACGTGTACTTGATGCCGTCCTTTGTCTTTAGCACTTGGTCTCCATGACAATTCTCTGACATAAAAATCGCCATCTAAATATCCATCCTTGATTATCATCCCATTAATGCCCTCAATGACAAGTGACAGGAATCTAAAAGAAAGGGAACACAAGTATTTGTTATTTATTTTTTTTAAATTGAATTGAATGGAATCAAATGTTATTTGTAATGTAAATTTATATAACGCTATGTACCTAAAGTCTCAAAGCGCTCGAGACGGTGACATAGCTTGTTCGGTAACGGATTGGTTGATTGGTGAGTAGATTGAATTGGTGGTTGGTTGATTGATCGATTCAATGATTGATTGATCAATTGATTTGTTGATCGATTGATCGATGGATCAATTGATCGATAATTCAGTTAATTGACCTGAATAATAGGTCGGCCGTCGGCCGGTCTGTCGGTCGGTTGGTTGCAGATGAAATATACCGATTATTCATTGATTGATATATTGATTGATTGGCTGGTAGATTGAATGACAGACTGATCAATTGATGGTTTGATTGAATGATTGGTTCTAAATATTAAATACTCATGAGTGTTCACAGCAGTGATTGTTCGTTTCCATATTTTCTCAACTTGTAAATAAGTACAGTTTCGACCAATATCGATCTCCGGTTGAACCAGTTCGCATATTGATGGTGCATCCGTTGTGTTTACTGCAAATAAGGAAACATTAAATATTATTATACATTAAATTTTTATAATTTTTATTTTTATTATTATTATCATCACTAATTGAGTGGTTTTGCAGTCCTACGAAAATCATACCTAATACCGTTACCGTACGTCATTGATTTTAAGAATTCTGCGTTTTCTGTCATACAGCGAACCTGTATTTGACGAGAATCAGTTTATGGGCATTGATATTATATCAATCCTATACCGGTACTAATTTGAGTAGGAGAAAGTGTTTGTTATGATTTACCGCACAAGTACCTGCACATTATTATCTGGAAGAAATATATGTTCGTTCCATCCTTTTAGGCCTTTATCATAAAACGAATTTTTGATTTCCTATTTTACACTAACACAATTTACAACACTGAACGAGGCGATTTGTCAAAACAAAAGCAACACACGGCAGAATTTAATGCAAATTGTCTTAATATGCAGTAGATACAACTCCTTCTGTCTGGTGCCACGCTGCCTAAACGAAATTGTTAGTTCACAATATTGTTTCTTATTTAAAAAGTTGGTGTTTACTTACAATTAAAGGACTTGAGGCCTTTCACAGAACGTAGCAATATTCAATATTAAACTTCATAATCTTGTATCATTACGATAGCAGAATGACACATAACTGGCAGAGATATTATGCTAAATTGCGCATTGGTGTGATTCTTGAGTACTAGGGCCTTTAGCAGCCGAGAGGGGTTTAGTTACCAATGTTGACAAATACAAACTTAAAGAATTTAAAATCACTCATATCAAAATACATGAAGACATGTAAATTAGTAGAGGAAAAAACAAGGGGGTGGAGGGGGGGGGGGACTCACGAATCCGACGACTTATTTCCAGTGGTGTCCTTCCGGGAGTGAATAACAAGGATAGTCTAACACATTTAATTACAAAATCATTGTAATAAAAATATATACATTCCTATAAAGTCAAAAAAACAAGAATACCTATTTTTTCTCCAGTAAGAAGTTGATAAGTTACACCCTTCGAAGGAAATTTTGCGCAACGGTGAGTACACGCATCACAGGATTCCGATTCTGTTGCACCGTTTTCAATAACTATACGATACATATTTCCACTTTCAAGTGTTGGTCCATTAAAATGATATGTTTTACGGTCATTGATGTGTACTACCGCTGCATTTTCATCCGACAGATCCACTTGAAAAATCTCTTTATTTTCTGGATCGGTAAGAACCCGAACGTATCGTGACAGTGTTGGACGTTGTATCTGTATACGTTGTAAAGTATAATGATAAGCAATGCTTTTAAAATTATTAGGTTAGGCCTTTGAAAATTTGTTATTACCAAGCTCTCTAGAGAGAATTTCATAATATTGCGTTAGTAATTAGCACACTGACTTCCGAACCTACCAGGTACCCACTTATATTCCAGGGTGGAAACAACCCTAGGTTGATAGTGTTATTAAGAGACACAAGCAAAATGAACTGTGAGGTTTCGAACCACCGACCTCAAGGCTCAAGGTTGAGGTTCCGAATGGAAATCGCCAACCGCTCTCAGATAAAATATTAATGTAAATTTTAATTTATTGTTTTTGTTTACACATACGATAGGCCTACTTTATTCTAAATGTTGTTGATGCAAGCACATGCAAAGAAGCTTTGTAATATTTTTACTTGATTATATTTTTAAATTGTAATAGCAATGTGAAATATGGTTAGCTTGTGCAAGTATGATGAAAGAAAACATACTTTCAACATTTCAGCTTTTACAGCACTCAGTTGGAGCAAAGATCAACCTAATACACCCCCACAGTCGGAATTTGAACAGATAAGACATATCCCCAGAAGAAACAACTTAAATAAATATGACAGGACTAAAATTAGAGATTGTAATCATATGTGTATATCATTATAAACATCCTAACTCAGAGTAGCTTCGTAACACTCTGGAAAATCCTTTAAACTTAAAGGGAAGCACTTTCTATGTAACTAAAATGAAAATTCTGCCTTTAAAAAAAATTGTATTATTGTATTATTTTATTAAGGTTTGCATGACGAAATACTAATAGGCCTGTATGTGATACACCACGTAGATTATCCCTATCCTAAAAATGTATTATTATTATTATTATTATTATTATTATTATTATTATTATTATTATTATTATTATTATTATTATTATTATCATTATCATTATTATTATTATTATATTAGACTTCGGCTTGTTGAACTCGGTTGGGGCCAGGAAGGAACGCAGTAGTGGGTTTCTATTTCACGACAAGTAATCAATAACAATTTGCCCCAAACTGGGCCCAATATGGGGGAAAACAAAACACCCCTATAACTACATACTGATCAATAATTAAGTAGGAGGAGTAAAAGGGGTGGAGTAGGATAAATTTAACCAAAAGTTCAGAGAGACTCACCTCTTGTCTGAACTGGCGCCATATTAATTGTCAGAGAGCGTCTCGTAGCTAGGATACACTCTCTAACCGAAAGCCATGACCTCTAGCCTAAACCACATTACTCCACCTGTGCAGATAGGCGTGAGGCGCCTGTGCTAATATAATATTAATTAAATCTTATTTATTTAATGACTTATTATTATTAGGCCTATTATTATTATTATATTCTTATTATTATTATTATTATTATTATTTTATTATTATCATTATTATTATTATCATTATCATTATTATTATTATTATTATTATTATTATTATTATTATTATCATTATTATTATCATTATCATTATTATTATTATAATTATTTTAATATTATGTATGCTAGCTCGATGCTTTGGCGTTTAATACGCCTTCTGTAGTTTCGTTTAATATTATAAGGCTATACATGTTATGCACATCGTAGGCCTAACTTACCTTCTGATCAAATGTAATGTTCCAAACGCGTTTATGAATATCATACACACTGGTTGACGTTGGATAATGACTCGTGATTTCGGGTGTTTCCTGAATTTTTGCTTCAGCCCATTTTCCTAAAGTTAAAATTATATTGTTTTCATTATTTTTTCAGGCCTTCAGTTTGTTACAATGACACCGTGGTGTAAAATATATAATGTTAAGCAATTAATAAATTTAATTTTTTAAAATATACTGTACAACCGAACAAAACATTATTATATAAAAAAAAAATTATTATATAATAAACTTACGTATTACATTTATCACAACTGTTTTATAATCACTGCGATATCTGCAAGTTAAGCATTCAAACAAATCCCCAGTGTTATCAATAAAGATATTACAGTAGAACATTATGTTGGGCATTATGCCTAAAGTGTGATAGTAATGTCCTAAGCTTTTAAGGTAAGTACTTGAAACGAAAAACACTGTGTTTTTCCATCAGGCATAGTATCTATGAAATATGAACGTTTCAGTAATATCCATGATATTATAGTACTTATTCTCAAATCATATAATATACGTAAATCTAGTTTGAATTAAATATGGATATAATATCACAGCATCGAGTTTATGGCAAAGTCCTGCATAACGACTTAATGCATTACATATATAACTTAGAAAACTATTAATTGTTTTAAAAACAAGACCCACTGGATAAAAAAATTACAGAGTATATACTTTTAGAAAAAACAATTTTTGTTTTTACATGCTCTAAATTATTTTGTAAGGAAAAGGAAAGGTACCGCGCAATAGCATAAAACAAAATCGTTATCGATAGCATATAGTAGGCCTATCTATAGTATAAATATAAACTTACCCATCGTTATCGATAGCATAAATATAAATAAAGTGTTGTCCCGAATCTTCTACAGTTGGTGTCCACGAGATCTTTCTAAACCCGTATTTTGTAGTAGAAGCGTCATTAAATTCGAAAATTCTGATTCTTGAAGTTCCCGGATAAACTACGATGTCTTTTATCCTAATGATCAGAATATATTATTATGCTTTATTCGCTACCAAATTATCAATATTGTAGATATAAAGACTTCGATCTCACCCATGCGTAGATATTTCAATTTAATTTTAGTTATAGATATAAATATTTTTATCAGCATTTCTCACAACA
This sequence comes from Anneissia japonica, assembly GCF_011630105.1. Taxonomy (NCBI): domain Eukaryota; kingdom Metazoa; phylum Echinodermata; class Crinoidea; order Comatulida; family Comatulidae; genus Anneissia; species Anneissia japonica. The sequence continues at coordinate 1,425,216 of NW_022709610.1, read as the reverse complement.
ATCCTTTATAAATTATTTGCAAATTTTTAGTAATATAAAATAGTAATTAAATTAGAAGTGAATATAGTTTAGATGAGTAATTCAAAGTTGATAACTTGCTTTCTGCATTTGATTTAGCATTTTCAGTATTTATTTTCATGTAGGCCTAATATTGTTTCTTTGACACAGTACCAGTAAGTTAAGCGTTATTGGACCGCTACTTGTGTTTAGCGCGTATTATCGAATTACGCTTGAAAACGTATGGTAAACATACCCTGATGAGCTATCCGCTTTTAATGTAAGCATCCACGTCTCGCCCACGAGTAGATACAGGCAATCCTGACCGATGTGCAGTTTTGGCTTCTTGCATATATTTTGTGCTATAGACATAGACAAAAATTAGCCTTATTATCTAACCTATTACAATGTTGGCAGTTATATTATGATCATTCACTACGGTATAGAGGAAATTAACAGAAACATTCCATTTGCACCGTCCATTATCACGACGTGCCTACTTTAAATAATTTCCACAGTAATTAGACAGAAATGCTCACAGGAATTTGCATTTGCTGTTTGTTGCAAGTACACTGAATCTGACGTTCTGACGTTGAAATTACTGCACGTTGCTATTTGAAATTACGTTGATATTTGACGTGGCTATAAGAACTTTTAAATACAAAGTTAATTTAATGTGAAATAAGATGCTGTAACTTTGCTTAACAATGATTCAAGGTCATATCTTCTGCTTCAGATGTATCACTCACCATCTATTGACCTTAGCAGCATATATTAACCACCCCATCTTAATGATGTATATTGCTGGTGACCTGTGGTACTGTAGAAAGTTAATACATATTTTCAAGCACTTCAGCTCATTCATTTTTAGGCCTTACAGTATGAATGCTCAAAACGTTGTTGTCTTTTGGAAACTATGCCTATCTTGCTTCTTAGACAATACAATTTGAACAGGAAACATTGCACTGTTATTCGGGAAGTTTAAATTACCTCGTTTATCAACTCTGATTAAATATTGCACCGGTACTTTACTCAGTCTTTGACCGTCTCGGTAATCTTCGACAGTGATCGGCACAGCAAACCAATAGCTTGTTAAACGATTGCCGTAATCTGGGTGACTGTAATCAAGAGCAGAGACAGGAAAAGTATACTCACACCTTTCCTAAAAAAATTAACACAATGTTAAAAAAGTTTTTGTATGTGAGCACACACTATGTATTCATATTTGCGCTTTAACGCATCTATCATTTTGTCATAGGCCTACACACAATATTAGGGAGATTTCGATTGCACGACGACGGTAGGACGTAGAACGTAATGACGTCACTAAGAAGTCATCTGCGCATGCGAGAACGTTAAGGCCACCTCGTCGAGTAGATTCTGGAACGCAATTTGGCCAAATCTACGTATGCAGAGAACGTAGGACGCCAGGTAGGACGGTCACGCATGAGTGATTCCGTTCTATCGTCGCGTCGTCGCACAAAGCTCCCTACTATACAAGCAAGGTAGGGGCCTACTGTAAACGTGTACTAATTGTACGTTAGATATGATAATGTTGAAATCAAGATGGATAGTTTGGACGAGCAATTAAGATTCGGGAAAACAATAGAGATAAATAGGTCTAGAGAGACACTGCTAATTGACAGAGCTCCCGCCAAAGTAGACCTATCCTTATTTCATGTTGTTTTCCAATAGTACGTCTGTTAAATAGGACATGTAATACAAGACAAATTTGCTAGAAAAATTATTCCAAATGGATCTCATAACATAAATGTATATTTACATTGATGATGCAGCACCATCGTAACACCTTCGGGCCAAAAAGAGTGTCCTCTTATGGGTGTCCCTTGAATAGGGTACCTCAATGGACACTAACCAAAAACGTGAAATTGTCCCCTCTCCAGGGGTTTTTGCACATTAGCCACACAATGAGGACATAGATTTGTCATAGTTTTATTTCAGTTGACCTAAGAACGTGTTACAATATAAATGAAGCTAAATTGTAACAATAATTTGCAATTCAAATACAATACATTTATGATTAAATCAAAATAGATGTAATTAAAACAAGAAAAATTGTATATTGTTCCAGATTCCAGTGTCATGACAGATATAGCAGAATTAATAGAGTAATGACTTAAAAATCAGGATGAGAATTGAGGGTTACGGATAGATTTAAATTCTATGTGAAAATATGTAAAAGAAAAACTAATCCCATGACAAAGAGTAATCTTTTATTAAAGTATGCTGAAAAAATAATAAATCCCACAATTAATTTATACAAAATAACACACATACCGATACCCATTTTTAAAGGATCAAGAAAAAGTGTGAATTTTATCACTAAAATTTGAATATATTGTAGTTGTAGAGTGTTACAATAAAAAAAAAATAGTGATACGATAAAAAAAAAAAATAGGCTCTTACATACTTCGTTCATCACTGCATGCGGTGATATAGGCCCACAGACGGGAACAACGTTCATAATTCCAGGAGGGCATTCACTCGGACCAGTAGCCCAACGACATCGCACTTCATCACCATCAGGATCGAAAACTGCAGATACACAATTAATAGATTATCTACTTCGAGCTTGCACTTTATAATGATATTATGATTGTCTGTTTGGCAGGATATAGTAATAAAACCAAACTTTTTTTTCATCTCATTTATTCCACATTGTTTAGACCATTTATAAACAAACATTGAAATCAAAGTTACTGATTCATAAAAAAAGTCAAGGAACTGTAAAATATGTCCCTGTCGCCCCTCTCCAAATACAGGAAATACAGCATCAAAAATGAAATGAACAGAAAATAACACACTTCTTCGTATATAAAATTAATGAAATAAACACAATGTTTCTTCTCTGCTAATTTGCAATTTGAATTGACTCTAACTCTAAATGCTTTAATTATTATAATGATAATTAATATTATTCATCATTATTATTGCGCTTGACTACTATTGGACATACAACAGGGTGTAGTTTCTATTGTTTGTTTTTTTCTTAATTATTATTATTTATACGGTTTGTGTATGTGATCGGACAGTGAAACAGGTTCAAAACATGTAATTGTGTTATCAAAAATTACTGTATTAAAATGTGGTGGGGTGTTAGCGGCTTAAAATGTGAAGTGAGATGACTCGATAATACATAAACGTAACGTTTTGCTTCGAAAACCTTCAGTACAGGAGGGGGGGCCAACTGGGGAACCATCTTTTAAAAGGTGGTTGGGGTCGAATGGCCGAGCGGTTAGCAGGGGCGCCGCAAGCTATAGCCATAATATCTGCACTGGTTCGAACGGCACGCTCGCCTATGGTTCTGGTGGTAGAACAAGTCTTCTCGGAGGAAGGACTATAAACCGTAGGCCCAGTGTATACAATGGCTTACCCCGGTGTACTGTAACAGACAGCCCCTGTGGTAGACGACGAGAGTTGCTGGTACCGGGTTACCGGGTAGCACAGACACGAAGGGACCCTTAGGGGCGAAGGAAGTCAGTGATCGAGTTCCTAGTCCACATTTCAAGCGCCCTGAGCATCTTACATTGGATGGATATATGCGCTATATAAAACTACACTATTATCATCATCATCATCATCATCATCATCATCATCATCATCATCATCATCATCATCATCATCACCATCACCATCATCACCATCATCACCATCACCATCACCATCACCATCATCACCATCATCATCATCATCATCATCATCATCATCATCATTATTATTATTATTATTGGGGACGTGCGAACTTTCTTTCTAGTGATAGGCCACTGATTTTAACATGTGTATGCAGATTCATTGCGTTCATATGACTTCATCTTACTACACTAATTAACATTTACCTGTTAATTTGATTGTCACATTCCCACAACTATGTTGCACGACATATATAGGTGGGAACGTTGCTATGGGAGACGCATTGTTGATACTCGTATCAACTTCTATCATCATTCTCCATAATTTATACATTGATCCTCCTCCATAGTTGGTAATCTTCCTCCAGTAACTACTTGACCTAGTGATGTTTTTGCTTCGTTGATATCTGCCAACCAAAATGTTATACATTTAGTGCAATTATTAAAATAATAAATGACATTTTTTTTACAAAATAGGCCGAAATATTTTAGAAGTCAAGCATACATTATACTTTTGTCTTCCAGATTGAACAGACAATGTTTGATCAGAGTTAGCTGATGAATTGTCATGAATATGCCATATAAACATTTTTGACCATATACAGTATATTTGGAGCCGGGTATAGACCACACTAATATATTATAGTTTACTATATTATCAAACAATAATTGTAAGTCTGAAAAACACATTATGTAAACAATCTTCGGCTGAAGACAAAACTGTAAACTTACGATAACGTGAATTGTGACAAAAGTGTATTTTTATCTCTTGGATCAAAGACGAAGGAATTATGGCCAGTGCTAGACCCATCCTCGATACTGTAGCTTACACAATTCAATCGCAGGGGTTTACGGTAGGCAGTTGGATTCGAACAGTTCAGACATATTAGAAGGCCTTCACCTAATATTTCTTGTCGCCCTTGACAATCAAATATTGGTCTTAAACTTTCCTCGACATCTCGTACCCATGATATCGTCCATGAAACCTGAACCTTTAAAGTGAGTTAAAAATAAAAACACAAGATCAACAATAGGTTTAATATTCATTATATGGTAAGAAAACACCCTTAAGCTGTGCCTCTGACCACAGATACCGTCTCCCTTGGGCCATAGGTCCTTGATTGCCAATCGCTCCGCCAAAAATAATGGACGTCAGAAAATACTGGCCTAACTCCTTCCTTTCACCTTTGTTTAAATCTCAAAATAATCATTCCCTAATTATAATTACGGCATTAAGTAAGCTGATAAATTTGATTCTTATGCTTCAGAAAAGACAAAATTACTGTAGGTCAAATTTAAATGAAGGATGATTTGCGCAATGTTAAATCTTCCTATCTTGACCCCAATATCTTAAAGATGGGCATCTGTTTGATTACACTGTCGGAGCCTGGTGGGGGGGGGGGTGTTTTTGCTGGCGCGAAATTTCAACTAAACTCTCAAGCTCTGGTTATCACTCCTCAGACAACTCCTCAAACTTTAAGATGCCTGGGAGAAACTAACTAAGTTTAAGGTACCGAATAATCCGAATAAACAATATAAAATAACAGCAACAATACATGATATTAGTTACACCATCCACATATCAGGGGGCATGGTTTGGCAGACGATATTGTGAGTCACTTAGTCCCAAAAGACTAAGTGCTATTGGCTTTTGGCTCTGCATGGATAAGAAGTTAACCCCGGCAAAAGAGACATAATTTCATCACAAAACTACAGAGTGTCTAGTGACTCATTAAAGAAAACGATATATAATGCACAGATCGCAATTTCACATATAATGTAATTATTATCTTAAAATAATTTTATTAAAAACACAACTGCTTAAAACTTCATTAACTACGGTATGTTGTGACGTATTTATTTAGAATGTGTCGTTCAACTCCAGGACGTATCCCTCCTCTAAATTATTCTATCTTACTCTCCTTGGCTACAGACTTTCATCTTCGAGTGTTTGCCTTTGGGTCATCCATCCACCTTCTCTTTGGTCGTCCTCTTTTCCTTTTCCTTCCCTTGAATACCATTCTGTGATTTTTTGCGTCCATCTATTATCTTACACCTTGCCAAATGACAGACCATATTTTGAAAATATAGTGTTATTCATATACAGGAGTCTATGCTTGGTGTCATAATATTTTATTTCAACTTCTGACATATACAATTTTAGATTTACAATGATCTAGTAGGAAACAGTCCATAGTGTTTCGACGACAAGTAAACAATTGGATATCGTTTTTGAACGTGATTACTTGAGTCAGCATGTGTATAAATAAGACCCCCACCCCCACCTTCACTTAACGGTCATGTTAGGCTGAGATCTGTGTACGATAAGAATATGTTTTGGCTACTCATAACTTTTTTTTGCTCTGTCAATACTCAAATGTTCTGCTGTCTTTCGTCTCTATGGAATTCACGATGCCAACATCTTTATTTCACGTTTCTATAGCCATCATGTGCCCCGTGCCCTATATAGCGTTATTAGTTGTACGTGGGCGCAGTCGAACTGCGCCCACTGCAGAAGATTACGAAATGTTCCACTAGAAACTTAAACTACGGACTCAAAATATAACATACTGTAGTCATATATTTATGTAAACAAAATATACATTAGGCCTAGGAGTCTCATGTCATACGCAATACATTGGTAGGCCTTTTATACTATTCTTTTAAGGGAATGCACTCCTCCTGGTAAGCCTATTTCATATTGTGAGAAAAATATTTATCTTACAGAAACGTATGTTAATATCAGCGGCTTCTTTAGGGGGTGCGCGATGGGGTGGGGGCGCATGTCCCTCCAAAATTACTCGCTCCTCACCCTATCGTCCCCTAAACAAAATCACTTGCAAGTACTGTAGTTAAAAATCACCTAAAATCACCTTATTTTGAGAGTTAGCGCCACTCAACTGATCATCGAGCCCCTCCCCCCACCCACTTCACCTTCGCTCCCCCTCCCATAAGCACCCCCATTTACAGACTTCTAGATACGCCACTGATTCCCACCCGAATTATTATTATTTGCGAATTTGTTTTCGCAAGCATTTAGGAATGTACTGAGCATTTATGTCAGGTAGAGCAACCATTATTTAGTATTAGGTGGCCCTGCCTATCTAAATAACTAAACAACGACATCTACATGCAAGGCAACATCGACACCTGTATAACATGGTGAATTATTGTTGCGTTGTCTTTTGCAGTTCATTTAAATTTTAATGAGGAAATCATTTGCCCTTATTTTCCCTCAGTTGGTGGAGAGACGCTTTTAGAAATATTCAACCGGGTACCGTATTACATACATACATGTACATATCGCTTCCACTCGTTCAGTCTAGATACACTTTTATTATTCCTAAGGAAATTAATATCTATAACATAAATATCTTAATAATTGTTTATAAAATTAACAAAACAATTATAAATGTAAATTTACCTTTCCATTACTTAGTGATCGCCAATTGAAGGTGCCGCCAAGGTAATGATTTGTATCTCCGATCGAACACAAGCAAGCAATCAAGTAAATGACAACAGAAGAGGAATGAAACATTGTTCTTCAAGGCAATGGTCTGTAGAAATGCAGTGTAACTACCGAACAACAGTGAAATAAACCAAAGATAAAGTAATGCAGAATGTACCGTATGAGTGCTGTGCCTAATGCGAGTTATTACAGTTATTGCCCTAGTGTTTTTGGAGACATGCAAATAGATAAATCACGTGACGTCGACACTAACAAGCAAACCTATTCAGACAGTTCCGTTTGATATGATATAATTATGTTAACATAAATCTTCCTACCAATTAACAATTTAACAAGTTAAGTACCGTAAAACTGATTTATTTAATGAACTACCTTGTGGGGAAAAATATTGCACAAAGGCCTATTACTCAATAATATTATACTACAAAGTTATTAATATACGCCCAAAAGAAACGAGCATGGTACAATCCATAGCGTGAACACGGTAGTCATTACATGGGTGGGCGGCCTATCCGGCTATACGGCAGGGTTGATATAAAGATAATGTGTTGTAAGAAATAGTATAATATGAATTATTAAAAACACATGGTATGACAAGTAGAGTCATTAGCGCCGATTGAGTTGTCAGTGATGGTCCCAGGATTTACCGACTGCAGCGTAGGAGAAGTCCTTGATGACGAAAGAGGGGGACGATACAAGCGAGGTTTTGGCCTGGGCCATGGAGAAGGGACCCTCTCGGTAAGGTCCAGGGGTTAAGTTTCATAAGGGTAAATTGGGGTGGAAAAAACTTCTTCATGAAAATTTCACGACGGCATGATGCGATGAAGTGGACTCTGCTAGATTACTTGTGGTAGAAGGACACATTATTGTCTGGATGTTCAACTTTTATTTCAATAACTGCCTGTATCTAGTTGGAGGTAGGCCTACTACTGTGATCGGCCAACATACCACTCTATATGTCTGTTCTCACAACTACCCCTTCCCATCTTTTACCTTCAACATAACGAAAATGGTGGAGCTTACACGATGTGGAGGGGGGGGGGGGAGAAGGAGCCATTGTGCAAATTTAAAACGAGAATTTAATTTAAGATTAATAAAGGTATGAAAAAACGAAACTACCTTGTTTTTATAAGAACCAGTAACATTTTCGCCCAGGCTTAATGTTCTAATTTTTTGCCTATTTCAGGCTCAAAATATTATTATTTTGTTCTTATTTTTCACACCTTTCTGTGTCTGCACACTTACTGCACATAAGGTACAGATTTATTTAAAAAAATAAAAACCTCATTTGACGCTTTACACCAACCTCAATTTGTTCTTATTTTGTTCTTATTTTTCAAACAATTTTATCAGTGTTCTTATAAAATTTGTTCTTATAAAAATATTACACTAACATTGTCGTTAGGCATATACCTATATCCAATTTTATTTTTATTTTATTTCCATCATGATCACGCCACGTTTAACATAAAGTAGTATTTTGTAAACTGTTGAAAAGATTTATATGGCGTCAATACCCACATTACGACCTATGTATGGTCTTAGTAATAAATTTCAAAATTGTTTGATATAGAAATCATTTATCACAGTCCAATGCCAGATTCGTTCCACACTTTCTCCTCTAGAGTTGATCTGGTGCTTCTGAACTACAAAGAAAAATATATTGGTGTATGCTTATACCTCATGACATACTGTACTTTTTAGAAAGCTAAGCCTACCGTATCTTATAGATTATGTTAATTCACCATGGACATCTGTATCAGTAGTGCCTCAAGGGATTGTTTTTGGGCTTTATCAATGGGGCTTTCAGTGGGCACTTCCCCGTCCTGGTTGTTGAAACTAGACTCTTTTCGTCGAGAAGAATTAACTGTGCTGATTACTACTATTTTTTGTTAGGTCTTAAAAGTACTCTGCTAGGCTAGAATATTCCTTGATGTGTTCGATATACAAGTTTATTTGACCTTCTGACGAACCGCATAAGCTCAATCGGCTAAACCACCTGTGGTAGCCACTGTGGGTGCAGTGAACCGCGGCGATCTCCTAGTCTCCGGTTCAATTCCCATCGCTTCCTCTCCCCGTGTTCCCACTGGAGGGCTGAAATGTAAGTTACGATAGCGCACCGTCTTTGAATGAGACGTTTAGCCGTTGGTCCCGTGTGTAATATAGCCCATGTAGACATACAGTGAAATCTTCGGAACTTCAAGAGAATCAGGGGATTATCTCCCGGTGTACTACCAGTGACGCATCTACGGGGAGGGGGAACTCCCCCAAAAATTACTCGCGCCCTCCCCCAGTCGGCCTCCACCAAAAAAAAAATCACTGTCAAGTAGTTAAAAATCACCTAAAATCACCTTATTTTGCGAATTAGCGCCCCATAACTGATCATCGAGAGCCCCCCCCCCACCCACTTCACCTTCGCGCTGCCCATCAGCACCACCCACCCACTTCACCTTCGCGCTCCCCATCAGCACCACCATTTCAAGACTTCTAGATACGCTGTGTACTACTAAATCACCACCAGAAGGACCTCTTCGAACTTTCGTGGGTTATTCTTGGTGTTTACACCGAATAAATTCAATCTAATCCACTTACGAAAACGGTTTGAATATTGGTAAATAACGTTTTATATTGGTAAAGAACGCGGCGGCCTTTCGCGAGGCTGTAAGTTATTGGGGCTGGTCGAGTTATTTGCAGGATGAATGAAATATTGTTTAAAGTTTTAATGAAAGAATGAATGAAATAAGTTTAAAATGGCTTGGGGAACCGTCTTTTGTCTTGTCACTCTCCCATCTTTTCAGCGATTTAAAAGCCAACGATAATATTAGCCTGAACATTATTCTCATGAAAAACCCTTCCCCATCCCTCAAGAAGAAAAAAGCTGCCGACACTTTTTTGCCAGCTAAAAAGCACTCTCATGGATCCAGACTGAGAGATATCCGAAAGGGGGCCGAAACGTGGGCCGAAAGTCGGGGTTGATCGCGATGACACCACCCTAGCCGGAGGCCAGGGGTCTGCCTCCGCGAAATTTTGGTTTTCTAAACGTCCAAAAATAACCTCTGAGGCATTTTGGGCGATCCATTTTTTTTCTTTTTCTTTTTTTTTTGACTTCACCCCCACCCCTAATTTACTCCCCACCCCCTAAATCCGCCCCTGCTCTAACATGTTAAGGGTGGTGGGAGGACCGGACGTGGACAACCATTACCCCCTTTGGATCCGCGGCCTAAAAAATAATCATTCTGTGAAGCCCAGTCGGCCAAATGCTGCTAGTATTGCCATAACAGAATTATTCTAAAGCATATATTGAGTACTGCTTCGTCTTTTAACTGTAATTTTAGAAAGACCTTGCAAATGAAAGTCATATTACTTTTTAAAATTAAGAACACGAGCCAATAATAATTTTGTTTATAATGTTATAGCAGGTAAGATACTATGCCTACTCTTGAAGAATATGGTAAAAATAGATTATACAATACATGCTAAAATGTAGTCGTAGAAATTCCTTATTCGTCACATATTGACATAATTTAGGGATTAACCTGGTCACTTTATAATATATTTTATTCCATTATATTTAGTGAACATACACGCGTATGAATCTGCCGCACTCACTGAAGTGGTATGTTCCACTTGCCTACTACATAGGCCTATACTGAATACGGTACTCTATTGCTCCTTTCACTGTTAGTTATGAACGTAATATTAATATTGAATTCTCACCTTTTGTAGCGAGACAAATCCTCGTCCAATATTTTGTAGACTCGTGTTATTGTTAAATTATTTTTTTATGATATTTTAATAGACATAAATAGGAGCTCAAAATATGCCTGTAATAATAAGACATTTAAAAGAATGTTGCTACGATATATTTCTTCCAGAGCTGTGCACGCGTCTGGACTGCAAAACCGGCACAAACATAAGGCTTTACTCAATTTATAATATACGTAGATAGATGCTGACTTCACAGTTGATCTTACAATAAGACTTAATGAATAGAACATCATTTTTTCATTTATTATATAGGCTAGTAGGTGAA
>NW_022709610.1:1395956-1413579 GCF_011630105.1 Anneissia japonica | reverse complement strand
GGCACCACCCTAGCCGGACGCCAGGGGACTGCCTCCACGAAATTTTGGTTTTCTAAACGTCCAAAAATAACCTCTGAGGCATTTTGGGCGATCCATTTTTTTTCTTTTTCTTTTTTTTACTTCACCCCCCCCTAATTTACTCCCCACCCCCTAAATCCGCCCCTGCTCTAACATGTTAAGGGTGGTGGGAGGACCGGACGTGGACAACCATCACCCCCTATGGATCCGCGGCCTAAAAAGTAATCATTCTGTGAAACCCAGTCGGCCAAATGCTGCAAGTATTGCCATAACAGAATTATTCTAAAGCATATATTGAGTACTGCTTCGTCTATAACTGTAATTTTAGAAAGACCTTTGCAAATGAAAGTCATATTACTTTTTTAAATTAAGAACATGAGCCAATAATAATTTTGTTTATAATGTTATAGCAGGTAAGATACTATGCCTGCTCTTGAAGAATATGGTAAAAATAGATTATACAATACATGCTAAAATGTGTTGAGGAATGTAGTCGTAGAAATTCCTTATTCGTCACATATTGACTTAATTTAGGGATTAACCTGGTCACTTTATAATATATTTTATTCCATTATATTTAGTGAACAATACACGCGTTTGAATCAGCCGCACTCACTGAAGTGGTATGTTCCACTTACTTACTACATATACTGAATACTCTATTGCTCCTTTCACTGTTAGTATGAACGTAATATTAATATTGAATTCTCACCTTTTGTAGCGTGACAAATCCTCGTCCAATGTTTTGTAGACTCGTGTTATTGTAAAATTATTTTTTATGATATTTTAATAGACATAAATAGGAGCTCAAAATATGCCAGTAATAATAAGACATTTAAAAGAATGGTGCTACGATATATTTCTTCCAGAGCTGTGCACGCGTCTGGACTGCAAAACCGGCACAAACATAAGCAAACATAAGGCTTTACTCAATTTATAATATAGGTAGATAAATGCTGACTTCACAGTTGATCTTACAATAAAACTTAATGAATAGAACATCATTTTTTTCATTTATTATATAGGCTAGTAGGTGAACCTCTAAATAATAATAATAATAATAATAATAATAATAATAATAATAAAAATAATAATAATAATAATAATAATAATAATAATAATAATAATAATAATAATAATAATAATAATAATAATAATAATAATAACAATAATATAGAAAGAAATCTCGTTCTCTTTAAACAAACTGTAAGGGCCACCCTGTCTAAGTAGGCCTAGCTGTATTACTGGGCCCATAGAGCCCAATAGATATGCCTAAAGACATTTACCGAATTTACTGATTCCATGTTACAATAGCTAAAACGGGGTCATAACCATGAAATAGACCCTGTAAATTGTTTTTAGTGGGGGCAGCATTGGTTAAACTTATCATTGGTTACATGGCTTAGTTCGTGTTGAGTTGTAGGTTCACAAAATAATATACATTGCCATTGCAACGTTGACACATCAACGTGTGTTCCATCATGATAAGGATTTTAAATAGAGGACACGTGACAAGGAAATCACGACGTGATTCAATTTATAACCATGCAATAGAAATAACATTCTGTGTTGAAATAGAATGCTATAAAAAATTAAAAATGTTTTATTTCCCTGTTTTATCTAACACTCCTCACTTTCACAGTTACAAAAGTAGAATTAGTTAATGCTGATTATATTTACTAATTATATTATATATATATATATATATATATATATATATGTGCACTATAATAATAATGATAAAGATAATAACGATAATACTGATAAAATAATATTGATTAAAAAATAATTTTAATAATAATATTGATAATGATAATTATGATATTATTGATATTAATACGAATATTGATAATAAAATTTAGTATACCAATAAAACATTAATATGAAAGAATTGTAATAATTTCGTATTTCACTTTTAAAAAATAGATTATATATAATTTTGTGTTTATTATAAATTTAAAAAAGGTTTTGTTTGTGTCCAGTCAGTTTCCTTCAGCCTTATAAGTTTACGTCATAAAATAATCTGCCAGGCAATAACTGCTTGAGGGCGGTATGCCATTTTATTGTCATCTGGTAACAGTCACCGCATCTGAAGTTTGACAGCTCGTGTTCTATCACCTAACTGTATGTTACAACTCTTCAAACTCGGTAATATTACCCGTATCCTTACCAAAGACGTACATAATTATAAAATTAAGTGTATGGTCCATTGTTTAATATCACAACTGGGACCATTCATGTTATAACGTGAGCCCGGCAAATATGGAGAACCGACCACTACGACGCATTATGATTAATAGAGAAAAAAAATCCTATTTTTTCAAATATAAGTACCGTACTAAGTTCTTTCTTACAAACAGATTATGCGCACTGGAGCAACGGACGAGGTACTGTAATGAGCAAATGTAGCAATGGTAAGTCTCGATCTCATGTGGCGCTGTCCACACACTCAAAATTTCTGGCGTAGCGATATTATCATGTTCATACTACATTCAGATTTACTACAGTATTCACAAATCAGAATGTAAAAGAATGATGATAATTTTCTATAGGGAATTTCCTTTGGGAAATGTGTTATATATTTTTTTTTAAATTTAAAATACAAAGATAAATTGTTTTGACCTGTCATTAATTTTATACTACAAATAATTTTCATATTTAGAAGAAAAAAAAGCTAAAAAATGAATGACGTTTAGACTCCTCACTGCGTCATTTTCAATTTACATGAATGAGTCGAAACGTCGTTCATTCTTTAACGTTATTTTCCTTCCAAGGCTATGTTCTCACACGGCAGCTAACGGTTAGCAGGATCCGGATTCTGCTAACCGTTAGCTGCCGTGCGTCCATACGAGAAGATTCCGATACGGATACCAAGTATATGATGATCGAATCACTGGCCAATAAGAAACTGGAAATTGTAAACGCGTACGTGTGATTGGTTGATAATAGAAACGCGCTCAACTTGCTAACCGATAGCGCTTGCTAACCGTTAGCGGTATCCGGATACTGCTAACGGTTAACGCTGATCAGGCGTTCTCACACAGGTGCTAACGGTTAGCTCACGATCCGGATACTAGGGCTCTGGTGGTGTATGGAGCGCCGAAGGTGCGGCCGCGAATAATACTTTAATAGAACAAGGTGGCTTAGCAGTATACCGGCGGTGGTATCCACTGTGTGAGCTTTACAGTGGTGATCCTTAGATAGCCTTGGTCCCGGTTTATTTTCATCCGGTGCTCTCCTTATGTTCAGCTCTGGATTATTGCATTTTTTTGATGAGCAACATGACCCATGCGCGAAGAGCTTAGTGCACTCTTTAGAAATAAAGTAACGTCTCCAGGTGCCCAACCACAAGAGGGACTACACTATCCCTGGTTGACATCAAATAAATCCAACGCTAAACCCAATTCTAAATTCTTATATTTGATTTGAGTATTGTCTTCACACAACATCCTTCAAAAATTTGTAAGGCTTAACACGGTCTTTCCTGGGCTCCCGTCGTGAACTGAACTGAATTGAACTTTATTGAACATACGCTTTTAGATCAGCGGCACACATCAGAATGATGGTGCCTTCACAAAGGAAACATACAAAATCAAGAAAATAATAAAAAGAAAGCAAAACAAAGAAAAACAACGAGCAATCAAAATATAAAAGTTCTAAACAGAGGAGTATAAAAAAGTAGTTTAATACAGTATTTTACTGGTATTTGGAAATACAACAGTTAGCTAAGACCATCTCACTATTAATGCTATTATTAATGATATTAATATTATTATTGTTATTATTATTATTATTATTATTATTATTATTATTATTTTTACTACTATCATTACTGTATAGTAATTTTGTTTTTATTTTTATTTCACTATTACATTATTAATATTATGTTATAATTGTTCTTATGATTCTTAACATTTTTTTCGCAGCTGTTTTCAAATGTACTGAGTATTCGGTACATTTCCACGTCAGGTAGGGCAAAATTACACCTATACACGTTTCTCCTGACGCAAATCCAGTTTTTGTCTATTATTCCATCATGACAATAACAATTACTATCAACACTGCAGTACCCGCTGCATACTTGGACTCGAATTCAACGCTGGCCATCAGGCGCAAGCTCGGTGGTCTAGAGGTATGATGCCAGACTTGTGATCTGAAGATCGTGGGTTCGAGTCCCACCCGAGAACAACTTGCGATTTTTTTCGCAGCTGTTTTCAAATGTACTGAGTATTCGGTACATTTCCACGTCAGGTAGGGCAAAATTACACCTATACATTCTTAACATGGTCATATCATTTATTACCTTCAACATTATTAATTTTATTCCAGGAACTAATGTTACTAATTAAAAATATTATTATTATTATTATTATTATTATCATTATTATTATTATTATTATCGTCATTATTATCTTATTACTATTTTTGCAAATTCTTATTTATTCAATTATCTCTAATATTGCTAAGGCGTGTACATTGAAAAGAAGTCCTTTCGATGCTATCGTTATTACATAGTTTACAGTAACCTGTATGTTTATCATTAGACCATACACATTTTCTTCCTTCTAGATTCAACAAGTTAGTCCTTGCTTTAAACTTTAAACCAACAGATTTAAAATTCAGCTTATCAAACAGATATGTTTCTGCTTTTGGTATATGTCTGTATCTCATATATTCATTCAATGTTGATTTTGTTTTAGCCCTTTCGGCCCATTTCTCAGTATTATCCATTGAGTTTTCATGTATAAAACATTTCAGCCATAGTCTACCTTGACCTAAATTAAAGTTATCACTTAATTCGAACTTCTGTAATAATTCTTTTATGTGATTAATCCATTTCCATTTTAGATTATGTTGTACCTCCATTAATGCTTTACACAGAATCTTTTGCCATCTACACTCATCCATATTTTTAACACTATGGAAATAGCTCATCCTTAATCTGTCTTGAATGTGGTAGATAGATTCCCACAACCTAGATCTCCTAGAAGGTGCTTCCTCGATGGTTTAAACTACCTCCATGAGATTGTGCCCCCGGTGGTGCTATAAAAAAATACAAGACATTTGTGATCTGACTCAAAAGACAATCGAAATTCGAACAGCAGGACATCAATACAATAATCCTCTACTCTTATTATAGCATGGTTTCTGAAATTTCGATCAGCCGTATACTACGATTACGGGGCGCCAAACGACACACACTTGTTCTGTCACACAAAACCATGTTTTTAAGGGAGAAATCATGTTTTGTAATATACGAAAGTTATTCTGTCTTTACAAAACATGTTTTGTCTTTTACAAAACATGTTTTGTTCATTACAAAACATTGTTTTGTACAGACAAACATGGTTTTGTCTTTTACAAAATATGTTTTGTAAAGACAGAATAACTTTCGTATATTAAAAAACATGATTTGTCCCTACAAACATTGTTTTGCATGACAGAACAGGTAGTGTGTCGTTTGGCGCCCCGTAACGATGCTGGGTAGTTATCTGCAAATTAATATCTCAAGAATTAGCGTAGGTGGATTCAAGGGGCCCAGTCGGCCCACCAATTCCACTCCTTAAATCTTCCAAATTATAAAGGGGAAGAATGAAAATCACATTCAATTTTTTAGTCCAAGTGTGCCATTTCCGGCCATCTAGACGTGCCATTTCCGGCCATCTAGACGTGCCATAGAAATTTAAAAAAAATGTACCAGCCTAAGCCATGGTGGGACTGGGGTTGTCTAGATCTGCCATCTGTAAAATTAACTTTCAGGGGCCCCTCTGTTTCGAATCCCTGTATCCGTCACTGATTGTGGAATTATGTCTAGGCCTATGCAATAAGATGCCCAACAGGACCCTGCTTAATAACCCTTTTGAGAGGTCGTAAAAATAACCCATGGTTAGGTTAGCGCTCCTGTCTCTTATACACATCTAGATGTGTATAAGAGACAGATATATATATATATACATATATATATATATATATAGTAACTCCGATATTTCTACCACTCCTGTGGCCTTCATCAGCGAGAATAAGAGAAAACATCATTAATCATTATTATAAGCTATCTTATCAAAAATAAAGGTGACAGAGAGCAAATAAGTGATACTTATTAAACTGTAAAATAATTGGCCTATTTATCTATGTATACTAAGTCTCTACAATAATCAAGAACCAATGGTGTTAATTGCAGAGACCTGTCAAATAAGCTATCTATTGTATTGGTCAGCACAATAAAGATAAGATGGTTGTTTCACAGAAATGGATTATATGAACAGCAGCTCAATTTATACCTGATGTGCGGAATATAATTTCCTTATTCAAGTAAACCCGAATGGCAACCGGTACGGCACTGAATTTACCTATTCCAGGCAGCCCTAACCCGAGGAATAACGAACGAATTAGACTGAGCTTTTACGCTTATTATCAAACCAAATTTCTTTTTTAACCGACAATTCAAAGTTTAATGCTCTCGTCTGTTTTACACTTTATAGTGATCCCCTAATTCGTGACCTAATTCGTGGGACTCATTCCGCAATACTTCAAATAATCCATGGTATATCCATTCAACCTCCTTTGTGTTCAGAATATAGAATAAGACGTATGCCCAGGTTATTAGTCTCATAGTTAATTGTGAAATATTATCGTCTAATCGTCTAAAGCCTTATTTGCTGCCAAAATAAAAAATGGACGCGTCAATATACATGCTAAAAGTAATTTAATTCAAAGTTTAGTTCACCGCAATTTGATGCCCTCACCTGATGTCTGTTCCATTGTCTATCATCTTAGTTCATTATTTTGTATTATGTTTCTGAAAAAAAGTGTACGTTTTCATTTTTTTCCCGATTTACTAGTGAAACTTACGCCCGTATAAAATAAAAACAATACTTGAATTATTCTAATAAGTGTGTGTTAAAATAACTAACAGCCGGTTTGTAGATTATTATCTTATATTCACCCATGAGCAGCAATTATCAAACTGTAACGAATTTACAAATTTATGATCTTAAAATGCATGTAAATCTGACATTACTAAAACAAATTCAGTAATCCTATATAGACTGACCAAATTTAGCATTAGCTGTGTTTAATCTATAAAGCTTACTCTAAATCAATCTGTTCAATTGCGTTGGTGGTTACGATCTCTGATTGGCCGAAACTTCTTCAAGCCCAGTTCCTTGGGGAGTGTACTATTAATTCCCAGGGTCCAGTCGAGGAGAGACCATATCCCGAAATGAAGTTACCATATGTAATTTATCTGAAAACACCGATGCAGTTCAAGTGATCCAAGGTGAATGAATTACTTGTTGGTTTGCCAGACTTGGGGAAAGCAGGCAGCGTCTCGTAGCAGCGATTTTTTTTTTGCTGAGTTCGTAGACGTCTCGGCTGTAAATTCAACTTTTCGGCAGAAACAAGATGAGGGGCTGTAGCGTTCTCGCTGTTCTTGTTACTTTTGTTGCGTTGTCTGAATCAAGATACCATGACAAATCTGAAACCGTAAGTAGCCCTATAATTAATTTAATTAATTCTATTTATTTACCCGGTATGTTTGACAGTTGTGGCTGCAATTACAAATGGCAAATTAAAACACGTGTTTACCCTATATATTTTATTTGTTACAACTAATCAAAAAAGACACAAAAATCCAAACTTGATTTAAGTAAAATATAATTAAATATCATTGGTGAATAAAGAACCAGTGGCAGTAAGAGCAGTGACGTCACTATTGCGTCCTACATTATATGTTTATTATGAATTCACTCTGGCCTATTCTATGCACAATTTTATGCTTTAAAATCTAAATTATACAATTAATATTATGAGCGTGCCATAATAATGCTTGATTATTGTGGTTAAAGTATTGGGATGGAAATTGTCAATATTATGAATGTGGACACCGATGCTCTGCAATTCGTTAGTAGTTTTCACTTCTTCTTCTTCGTCATTATCTATTTCTTCTTCTTTCATTCTTTATTGGCAAAAAATAGTATAAACGAATGTAAGTCTTTTCAGAATCTACCTAAAGAAAATTCAGGATGAATTTATAAACGAACAAACACAATTGTTACAGTTTTTTTACTGCATTCATGGATATATCGAAGAAAGTCTCAACGATAATTTTCGTTGAGCTCTATAGATAGTCAATTGTATATAAGAAATGTTTTGTTCCAAAACTCCTAAGTATAGGTATAGATTCCTAAGCAATACTATCAGCGTGATTTGTGTAAAGTACTTGTTAATGTTCTTCATTAATATTGATTTTAAGAGACAACTTATAATGTTGATGTGTTTTCGTACACTTGGTAGAGGTTGATGTGGCTTAGTATACTTGGTAGATGTTTACCATTTGAGTCTACGTACACCTGGTAAATTTAATCAAGGGCATCATTACGCTTGGTACATGTTGATTATGCAACAGTAACTTACTTTACTCATTAAAAGGTTGTGTAAAGGTTAAAAGAAGAGTAAGCAAAGTCAGCTCCCCTGGGATCAACACAAAGGTTCTATAGCCTTGGATTAACTTGCCACGTTGTAACTATCGCTATGGTGTGCAACTAAAACTAGATTTACACTAGACACGATAACGACACGACAACGACATTATCATCGCGTAGTTTGTATTCTTCAACACTGCGCGCATCTGTATTATGTCGTTGTCGGGTCGCAATTGTGTCTAATGTAAATGTAGCTTTATTTGATTTTCACACGATTTTTTTTGTTTTTCAATAGAAATTTTAATACCAACCGAACCATAAGATTTTTTGCTGCATTATATTCATTCTTGGATTTTCAAATAAACACTATCCAATTATACATTTAAATCAAGCTCTTTATATGAGTACCGGTAATCTTAGTGCGCGTTTCAGTGTGTAGGCCTATTTAGATGTCATACATCAACAATGTAATACCAAAGTAAATGTTGCTTAGCCGAGGTTTTTGAACATGTAGAAGGGATGTAAGGAACCACTATCAATTATGTTAGGAATTGATATTGAATGATTTCTGTAGAGTATCTTATAGTACTGTTACGAAACAGACGCTTCAATTGGCTATCGATGATGGGATTAGGAAATCACCAAGTAGTGTCTGGTCTTCCACCCCTGTTAAAACGTGTATTGCTTCCGTTATATATGGAACGAAACCGAGTAGATATCTTTAACAATGTCTAAGCCGTAAAAATTGCAATAATTGTTGACTGACAACTAGTTAAATTGTACAGCCACTAGATAACAAACAAACAAATACACAATTAAAAAGGAAGCCCAGGAGATGGAAGCCTATTTCCACTCTGGATGTCCAGTGAGATATAAATGTCAATATTAGTCTTCGAACTACTTGGTGAATAAAGCATACGCCCTTGAAGTAACTGCATACTATAATTATAAAATGATAGCATGAAAATTACTACAAGTACAGTATGGATAGACTTATCATATTGTTATACTTATATATTATAATATATTTTTATTGTAGGCCCTAAAGTATATCATACTCACATTATTACAGTAGGCCGGCCATGTGTAGGTGTGCATGTAGGCACTGTTAGTGTTATTATTTTTTTTATTATTATGTTTTGTGTACAATGCTACACAGCAAAACAAATTTGGTAAAAAACCAAAATACAATATATTGTAAAAAGAATCCGCTAATAGGAAAAGAAATTCCGAAAGTCAAACCGAACTCAAACTTCTACTTTCACGCTCTTTCTATAGATAGGCCTATACGCTCAACATCGCAATTTATGTATCACAAGGTAATTGGTAAGGCTTTAAAATACAATATAACACAGCATAAAATAACAGTATATATTCTAATTTGATTTCAATTTTTGGAGTATTTCTTCTTACAATTTTCAAATAAGAATCTGAAAGATTTACTCTCAAGATCTCGAAGACAGGCATCTCGATATTCTAGGAAGTACAACGAATACATGATAGAATCAGCAAAAATTCTCCTTGACGCAGTGGGCACTGACTGTAAGCTTCACCGTTTCTTACTGAATATTCGTAATGATGCGCATGTATAATTGTTGCAGTAAGCGCATTTTAAGAATGTAATGCATATCAAATAATTAAAATAAATGAGTATAAATAAATAAATAAATGAGTGAATACATGAATACAATAAACAACTGAGAGAACGAAGTAACGAACAGACGGAGGGCAGACTGAGTGAGTAAGTACGTGAGCGACTGACTGACTGACTGCCGAGTAAATAAGTAAATAAAGGCATAAATGGATTGATGAAGAATGACTTAGAATATTAGCTTAGATTCAAATTTAGGTCATAATTATAAACCTTATTTGTTGTTGTTCGGGGAGGCATTGATAAGAATATGATTATTTATAGTTTGCAAGGGTGATCCATATAGAGGTGCGCAGTGTTTTGAGGAGGAGCTGTGTGTCGCTTGGGAAGAGATCTGTGATGGGTACCAAACATGTGCGCTAGGTCAGCTATCGGCTTGCCTAAATCAGACACTCCACGATTACGGATATGAAGATAAGTCGAAATGTTCTGGAGAGGAGAAGCAGGAATGGTGTGCATTACGTCTGTACACCCCTACAAGTAAATATATAGCATTCTTTAATTTAATAAACAAAATTGTAACTGTAATTGGAATTACAAACAAATAATGTAATTATAAATTACAATTTAATACTGTAATACAAATTACAAAAATAAAAACAATTGTGATTGTAGTGGTTGAAGTGCAGATGCCCATTTTCGTAGATGTTGCCACTAACAGTTGCCAAACTAAGTTGTTTGGAAGGTGATTTTTAACTACTTGAGCGTACTTAAGTGCATGGCTTTAAACATTTCCAGTGGGGAGGCGACTGGGAGTGGCGACTGGGAAGGGGGAACTTATTTACTACTACCTGTACTTTTTTTGCTGTTGTTGATGTTATTATTATTATTATCATAGAACCAAAACATCTTTATTTAGACATATTTATTGGATATGTGATAGACAAGAGAATCCTCTTATAGTACGGTACTGTATCTTAATATTCTAATAGGTCAATAATAATATTATATTATTCCAAACAAATTTATTAGTATAATAATATAAACATCAATTTTGAAAAATGTTTATTTACTACAAGGATGTGGTCGGGATATTGAACTGAAAGCGCAGGGTAGAGAGACTATTACATCACCCAACTACCCCGCTCGCTACGAGGATGACATGGAGTGCTTCTGGAGTGTCAAGGTACCCGAGGGACGCAAGATTACTGTATCGATCAAAGACTTCCAGACTGAGCCAGAAGTGGACTACGTCAGCATGGGTAACGGATTGAGAGATACAAAGGTATAGTGTTATTATAATGTTTACTATCATAATAATTAATATTCAGAATAACCAATTTTGATCTCCGCACTGGTACATATTTACCAGATGCTTAACATCATTTGGTTGTCAGTTCAGAAACTAGTTAAAAATACAATCGTCTGTCCAGCGGATATCAATCCAAACCAAATCCAATCTAAATTTATACCTAATAGGTGCATAATACAGTACTATGTCTATCTATGCGCCAAAAATAAGTGCACGGAAAAAAGAATTAAATGGAGAATATGGTTTATTTGGAGGAAAAGGGAAAACGGAAGAAACCAAAACGAAAAATGCAAATGACAAAAAATTAAAAATTAAGCTGAAAATTGAATTTTAATGCTCATTTTGAAATTGCCTGTACCAGGTCTCTAAAGTTGCTTTAAATGCATTTGAATAAATGTATAATCTTTTATGACATCAACTGTTCAAAGTTTTGGTTGTGTAGTAAATTTTAAAGAAGTTATACAGGCCTCTGTGTGTTAGATGTCACATTTCAGGAAATTATCATAATGTTCCAATGATGTCAAGTGTCTAATGTTTAGATCATTTGCATCAATTTGTATTGTTAAGCCATTTGGGTCAAATACAAAAAGGCTACAATGAAACGTTTGGAAGTGCTACAACGATTCCTCTGGGAGTTTTTCAGACCATGGTGGAATATTTCCTCCATGCTCAGATTATACAACTACGTCACTGCGCAGTATGCTAGTCGACAAAAACGTTTCATATTTTTAGGGTGTTTGTCTATTTTTTTTAGAGTTAAAGGCATATGCTTGCCAGACATACCATGTAATCATTTGTACATGTAATGCGTCTACAATTTTCAAATGTGGGAAACAGAATGAACTGCTCCACTAACGTTTCTGGTTAATCTTTCCTAGTAATGTCAGTAATTAGTTTTACGTTATATAAAACGTTTTTCTTTTCTTTCATTTTTCTCTAATATTTAAAACCGGTTTCAGATACGAAACAAGCAAAAACATAAATATATATATATTTTGTTTTGCAGAAAAAAGAAAACTATATCATCTATCGCCACACTGGATTAGATTTACCAAAACCTAAAAACTTCACCACCTCTGGTAACGAATTGTTCATCACATTTACCAGCGATGATTGGGATCGAGAGGCTGGCTTCAATATTGATGTAGCTGATTCAGCAGTGTATGGTATGGTACTAACGCTTTATATTAATTATTCAATTGTATATAATTGAAAAAAGAAAGTTAGATAAAAACATTTATTTCGTATTAAATTCCACTTTTTAATACAAAGGTTATTATTTCTCATAAAGACCCACAAGTACCAGTTGCCAGCAGTCCATTCCCGTTCAAAGTTGACAGAAGTGAGTAAAACAAATCTCTTTTCAATTCTTACCATAAGATTTAAATAACCGTTAAATTCACCACTGTCGTTACCTGTGTTGCTTCGATTGATTGATTTTTAGTTAGATGATTAATTAATCAAATAATCATTTATTGAAGACTGCAACGAGAAAATAGAACTAGATGTTGGTGAGTCGAAAAAGATTACATCGCCAAACCATCCAGGATATTACAACAACAGTCAAAGTTGCACGTGGTCTGTCAGAATCACACCTGGTCGACGAGTAGGTATAACTTTTACAAGATTTGATGTCGAAGATATTGTTGATAGGGTAGAGGTAGGATCTGGAGCCGAACCCGCTCTACCAGAAAAAGTTTTTACAGGAAGGTAGGCTATAAAATGACATGGTATTATAAATTACAAATTGTGGTTGTAATAGGCTATTAAATCTATTTGGCAATTATATCCAAAGATAATAATATTAATTGTTGTTAGTAGTATTTATATTAATATTATTTTTTATGCAAAGTATTGTACACCATTATCAAGGTAGACACGAAAAGATCAACCTACTGTATTATTGACTGATGATAATTGTAAAAAAGAAAATGGATTTTAGAAAATACATAAATAATACTGTATATATGATATATGATGATATATATATTTATATATAAAAAGTATATAATGTATAAATCAAATAGATTTTAATACAGTGCTCAAATAATATAGGAACATGATGTTAAAACAATTGTATAAAAATATTATATATACAAATTATATATATTTATAAATATATATGTATATAATAATATGTATATGTATATGTATGTTTATGTATATATATCCTTATACATACATATATGTATAAGTATATATATATATATATGTATATATATTGTATGTTTTCGCCAACTGTCTCTTATACACATCTATATTTCGGATATTTCAAATGTTTCATAATCTTATGTTTCAGGGATTTACCAGACCCTTTCGTTTCATCTACAAGTGAATTGTGGGTACGGTTGGTCACGAATCCTGCTCTACGAAGGACTGGATTCGAAGCTATTGTTCGTGACCAGCCCTATAATGGTACGAGGTGCTTTCTTTCATTGAAAAAAAAAAAATCAACTATTACAAAGTTAAGCGTATCTTTCAAAATTTTTTGTGGAGAAATAGACGGGATACACACTTATCTTACATACGGCGCGAGCTGCACGTCGGCCCGGTCGCATTAGACCCCTAACTTGAGCGTTGCCATTCGATTCAAGTGGCCGAATGATTGAGCTGCTGGTCAGATTCGCTGGGTGGGTCATCTTAATTTCGAAGGTATCTATTGAACCAGATAATCGCCATAACTAGGTGGATCATCCTCATCATATAGGCATACGATGTAAATGTATGTTCATTATGATTATCTTGTTAATTCCAGAGTGTGGTGGTGACATTGAAATTCCGGACAGGGGGAGCTCCTCTATTGCATCTCCATACTACCCCGATCGTTCATACACCCTCGACGCATTCTGCTTATGGAAGGTTAAGTCGCCACCTGGTACAGAGTTGAGCTTTTACTTCAGGGATTTCCGTACCGAATATATGTTTGATAGCATGAGCTTAGGAAGTGGCGAAAAACCTGCCGTTAATGGTGAAAACTATGCTATCACACTACACACGGGCACAAAACTACCAGAACCTGCAAACATCACAATTGGAAACAATCTAGCTTGGTTGGTGTTTTCTTCAGATTATTCACAGGCAGATAAAGGTTTCTTTGTCGATGTTTACGATGCTGCCGTCAAAAGTAAGTAACTCATCGACCCAAAACGGAGGTTGGCCTCCATCATTAAATACACCATTCATGCAGATGGTAGGCCTAAATATTTTTCAAGAACATCGTGTGTAATCTTTTTACAAAGAAATGGCAAATGCTTACTATTGTAATACAGTACATGCATTTGTTTGATAACTGTCTGTGTTAAAGCAAATATTTTAATATTTTTTTCCTTAATTATTTTGCTGGTATTAATTTAATGTCGATGTATACACCATGATAAAGGTACCAACATGACCAGCAATTGATGTATGATTCACCTTCACTATACTGTATAGGCCTGTGGTTCAAATACTATGAATATTATGAAATTATGAAATAAATATTTAAAGCACACCATTTATTTATATTTTAGAGTCCAATACAACATTTCGACCCAAAGAAGGGCCAAAGGTGGACAACGGTAAGAAAATGTCTTATTCAACTGATGACAATAATTATAACCAGTCATCATGCATTGGGGATTCAATTTATTTGGTGTAACATGGTAATTTGCTATGGCATATGCGTGCGCTGAACGGCGTTGATTATTAAGTCTTTAGTTCAATTGCATTGGTAGTCACGGTGTGTGCCCTGTACCGTGGAGATCATTAAGTCTCTGATGCAATTTTATCGCTGTTCTCATTGGTAGCCACTGTGTGTGTACTGAACCGTGAAAATCACAGGTCTTTGGTTTAGTTGCATCACTGCAGCTCTCATTGGTGTTGATATCTTGAAATTACATATCGCATGTCTTTCTGAAGAAACATTCAAACCACCGGTTCCATGTAGATTATTTCCTTGTGCATATTAAAGAACACTACATGATTTTCTTCCGGCATATATTACATTATCAATTGTATTTAATATTGATTCCTTTTTATTTCCATTAAGGGTGTGGCGACATCATAGTAGTAAAGAAAACCAATTTTGAGCTAAGTTCACCTGGCTCTCCTAACTACAACCCAATGATGGATTGCACGTGGTTATTGTCTTTCCCAATCGCAGCGGAGGTAAATAGATTTTGTTGGTGGTTATTCATCCAAAAAAAAACTCCTAACAAATATAGCAGTAAAATATAGACAAAACATACACCAAACCACCTTAGTGACTTTAAAATATAATTGGCCTATAATAAAACGATACAAATAATCAGGTACAAAAAGCGTTCAAAAAATAAGGTTAACAAAGACATATCATTCGTTATTCATGATAACCTAACTATTTGTTTGGAGTACTGCTCTTTCTGTACCAGCAATTACCGTATGTTTTGTACTACATAAATCGGGGCAATATTAAATATTAAGGCATATATGTTTTAAAAACTAAATTACACCTATCATTGAGGCATATTTAAATGAAATAATTTAGTCATTCCTAATTGTTGTTTTGTTTCCTCTTCCATTGAGAAATGTGGGCTTAAAAGTACTGGAAAAATGATGGGACCATATATATTACGTCCCTCAAACTTTTAAACTTGAGGGGAGGTATCACCACTGTCTTCCGTCGATTGACGTCCATGCTGTTTCACCATTTAAATTTTGTACATTAAAAAAATGTTGTATTCTTACATTTTTTGTTTAATGCTTAATTATTAGAGCTGAGCGTATCCCATGTTACTGCTTCTTGTGCTGAAGACTCCAGCTCAAACCCGGCCAGCGTCGGGTTTTCAAAGGCTGTGTTCTCACACGGCTGCTAACGGTTAGCAGGATCCGGATCCTGCTAACCGTCAGCTGCCGTGCGTTCATACGAGAAAATCCCGATCAGGATACCAAAAATATGATGATCGAATCACTGGCCAATAAGAAACTGGAAATTGTAAACGCGTACGTGTGATTGGTTGATGATAAAAACGCGCTCAACTTGCTAACTGTTAGCGGTATCCGGATACTGCTAACTGTTCGCGCTAATTGATCAGGCGTTCTCACGCAAGTGCTAACGGTTAGCGCTAACGGTTAGCTCCCGATCCGGATACTAGGGCTCTCGTGAGAACCAGGCTTTTGAGTCAGATCGCTCTGCTCCTCGAATAACCCTCGCATGAGAGCTAGGCCGGACGCATGCAGGCGGGACAAGGCACAATTATGTATCCATTATATGTCGTACTGGCGCTGCACTGCGGCTGCCCCACAGGTCCCCAGACGCCCAGTCAAAATTTCAAATTTCAAGTATTTGGAACCGGACGAAAAAGAAAATTTAGTTATTTTTTAAATTTATTTTTATCATTTATAATTCTGTATCTAATCTTTGTTGGGGACCCCCTTCTGAAACAAGCCTACCAGCTTAAAGTGTTATCTTCTGTGTCCATTTTATCAATGTTTTGCTTTTGTTTACGCTATCTTTTATGGAGCTATATCTATATTTATGCATACGAAACTTTACCTTATAAGCCCATAAATATATTGAATAGGCCTACGCTAGGTGCTAAATATTATACTGCCTCGTATTATCCTGTATTAAGATGACTATTTCTGTTTCTCAAAGTTATACGTACGGTTTATGAGATTCGAAACAGAGATGGCAAATGACTTGTTTGAGATGGGAACTGGCAACGATGCAGATGACCCAAGTTCAATATTTCTGTCACACAGTGGTACAGATAGACCTTACGACTTCTTCTCTAATGCAACTGATCTTTGGATTCGATTCAGGACTAACTTCATTGTCGAAATGAAGGGATGGAGCATAGAATTCGATTCCTTGCCTGACACTAGTGAGTACTCTTATGCATTTTCTTAATTATGTTATTTTATCTTTCAGTTCGGTTGTGTAAATAATTCATAATTTCAGTAGTACAGTGTACTTTCGTATCATTTATTCCAAGCCATTCATGATGTTTATAATTGATACATTATAGTATAGACTTAAATTGATGGATACATAACAGAATAATGATGGTATTGTATGGAAAAGATCATAAAATAAGCAGAGATATAATACTTGTGACCTGTACTGATAAAATAATAACAATAAATAGCAAGCATAATCATAATAATTCGTAATAACCATAATAATAACAAATAGTACGTCGCTCACATCACGAACTAACACAATTAAATTCAATTGTGTTAGTTCGTGAAATCAAAAAAGCGCGTCAAAATACGCGCTGTTGTTGTTAATGACTTTTTATGTGGTAAAGAATACAAAAT
>NW_022709610.1:1390430-1395132 GCF_011630105.1 Anneissia japonica | reverse complement strand
CTCTTCCTGATGTTTTATATTTTCCATTCTGGTCTATGATCTCCCTTCTCTGAGCGTCTAGTTTTCCTCAGAAGATTTGATGCACTGATCTAGGACGATTGACATCAGCTTCAGCCTCTGCTTCTCTCTCATTGTTATCGGTGTTCATCTCACCGGCATGGTCAATATATTCACTATTTTCTTGAATTTCTCCATCATCATTCGGCTCTACAATTGATGTTGTGTAACATCTATTTCATGATACTCCATTTGTTTTGGTTATTCCTCCATTTCATTTACTTTATCATTTTCTCCCAAATAATTTTCTGACCAGTCAGTTGGTTCACTATTAATCACTGACATCGACTCTTTAGAAGGTATAAATTCTTCTGCTTCAGGATTTACTTCCATAGCAGGAGGTGCAATTTGGTCCATTATTATGTGAAACTAATTGACATGTCGACAAGGATGCGAAGCCCTGTCCACAAGTTGAAAACGTTAGACAATATGACGGCTAAACCTGTCTCTTATACACATCTAGATGTGTATAAGAGACAGGATTAACTCTTTAATTTACTTTTTAAGCTTACAAAATTGATCAAATTTATTATGTTTACCCTGAGAATAACATTATAATATATTTAATTTATTAAATACGCATATAACTGGCCTAAGTACTAAATCAAATTAGTTAATAAATATATTATGTTTTTGGATAACTCTGGTATTTAACATTGGTCATTCTGTCTTTTTAATTTGTAGTTTTAAAAAGATAAATCGATTCAAAAAGAAATACTTTACTCATAAAAATAATAATCATTATAAAGTCAAATTTTCAGTGACATGTGTTTTCAACAAACAATCCTATGAAGTTAGCCTGCCTCTAATATCAAGTATTTTTATCATTTACATTTTTCAATGGTTGATATTTCTTCTTTTATTTCAGCCTGGTATGTAACCGAGTTGCCGGAGGCATGAACACCAGAGTAGTTGAGGCCACTCACCATGATACAATTTATTTTGTTCACAATGAAGTAATAACAACGCACTTTTCTATCAGAATCTGCTTTTGATAATCTGTACATACAACTATTGTATTATTAGGCCTAGGCCATTTTGATATTAAAAAAAACAAAATCTTCGAGGAAGCCACCAATGGTCAATAAGTAATGACAATCTGCCAATGATGGCCTCCTGTAGTTGATGAGACCAGGTTTCATGAGTTTTAAAAAGTTGGTGTTAGTATCACGTGCTAAATGTCTTGCTTGCTTTATGATTTAGCGATTGTAATGTGTAGAATGCTTATACGTTTTTAAACTGTTGCTACTTTAGAATTTGGTTACATTGTGTATAGCAATTTTAGAAAAAAAAATATCTACGCATTTTATGAATAGAGTAGAATGAATCTCTAATGTTGTTAGCCGTGCAAATAACCTAGTTTTCTTTTATATTTTATTACACTGATACTTCTAATTTTATTTTGTAGTGGCTTTATGAGTACATTTAAGATTTAAAGATGTACTGTTCCTTGAAAATGACTAAAATTTTTTAATTAACTTGCTCATTTTGCAGTAACATACAAATTATTAACTTTAGCCTAGAAATTATTAAATTAGAAAAGTGTGTTCCCTGATTTTTTAACTTGATAATTATAATAAAGAAAATAAAACACACCAGTGACTAGAAGTGTTTCTATCCTTTTTTCGCTGTAAAATGATGGTTTTTATGGGTAAGCATTTTTTAAATACACTAATTTCTATGTTCAAGTTGATAATTTTTATGTTACTTCAAAATGGGCAAGTAAATTTCAAAAAATGATTTTTATGATTTTTTTTGTTTTGTTTTTTGCAAGGGACAGTACATCTTTAAACAATTTACATACCATTTCGTTTAACCTATGTAGTCTGATGTCAAAGTAGGCCTACTTGCTAGAATAGAAGATAGTTATGAAAATAATTTTTGAAAGGATTTAATAATCAGAGTAAACAATTCTGGGTCACTAATTTTCATTGCATTATTTACATCAAATATCAAACTCTAAACAAAAGTTTTTCGTTTTTTGCTCGCTTTGTACACATTGGCTATTTATTATTTGCTTAATATACATAGATAACTATCTATTTTATTCAACTGATAAATATTAGACTTGCTACCTTATACAATTTAACGAATACCAACAATAGAATAGTATCGTTTAGTCTTAGTAAATAGAGCTTGTAAAAATATGGAAATAAAGTTTAGTGAATTGCAATTGAAATGGAAATATGTAGGTATGTTAATTGAATAGATCTAGTCTTACTTTCACCACCATGATTACCGAGAAGTGAGATAACAAGTTATGGCATTACAACAAGATACTAAAATGCTTTGCAATTGTTTGTAAAAAATTAATTTGAAAAATTGCAATTAATATATTTTTTTTAAACCCACAGTAATACTGCAAAAATATAAATACAAATTGGTAAAAGTTAAAATAAGCAAAGGAGGCGATACACACACAACAATAGGCCTAGGCCTATTCTCTTATACACATCTAGAATATATTGAGCAGGGTACTTCTCAAATTGACAAATACTTCATGATTTTGTTCTGACTTTCGGCAAAAATTGAATTCTCTATGAACTATACTTTATCAGGCAGCATATCATTAAGTATACATAAATTCCTTTTCATTATTTCATCTATTAGTTTTTCAATTATTACAATTAGGTAGCGCACTAAATTCATTATGATGATATTATAACGATAAATATTAAACATCCTTCATACTATACATAAAATTCCTTTATAAGGAGAATATGCATGCGCGTGCGGCTTACTATCAACTTCCGCCTACTCACGACTGTTACCGATGATATCTAAAAGCGTCTATCGACGTCAGTTATCACTATCTCTGACAATCGCTAGCGTAAAGGTCGAAATTACGACGAGTCCAATAATAGTTACATTTGTATACAAAGTAGGCCGAGTGTTTCAAGTATACTTTATATCCTTTAAGACCAGACTTAAGTAAGTATTGAAACGATTGTTTTAACTTTTTATATATACTGTATATGGTAAGTCTTGTTGTTCGCTATAAAAATAATCAAATAGGGCACCAACGTTTAATTAATAAGATATTGTTATGTACGGTATGTTTGAACCACTAATTGTTAACATACACTATGGAAATCATTTTTTAAGTATGAGGATGCTATTTCTGGGCATCTAGAGGAGCCGCATGCTTAAATTGGCAAACACTCACCCATCAACACTCACTAACTTGCCAGCTTGGGGCATGTGGTGGGGGTGTTCTAAAAATGTGTATATTACACGTTAGTGCTCTTCTTTACTGGGCACCCACTTCTACAAATATATGGATCCACCTCAGATGGTGAATACCCGGCGAACTCATTGGTTTATAGGCTATAACTTTAGCTGTTTTCCATCACATTTTCCCCCCTTAAAACGGCATTCAGATTTGGTATAATGCACATGTACACATATACATATAAAGTCGCTTTACATTACATTACATAATATGCCTATAAGCCTAATATAACCAAATATTTCTCTACCTCGGTTTATACTACTTCACCAAGTAGAGGGTCACGTCACACAAGGAACACTACAGAGGGTGATGTGTAGTCCCCGCCTAACTTAAGCCTTAACTAAGCCTTTGAAACCCCTAAATTGTCATATATTTCGTGGCTTCTCCCCTAAACCAACTCTTAAAGATTTTGAGGGCGTATTCCCACACCCACTTTTCTCTCGTCGGTGACATAGGACCCCCTCCCACACCTCGGGCAAATCCTGGCGCCACTCAACCCATGAACATTTGTAGAATCAATATAAAATATTTATGTTTATATTTCTTCAATTTCAGACATTTTCCTATATCTGTGATTTAATCCTTTAGTTTTAATCGACTTTTATCAAATCAGAATACCTCAGGTATGACGAGAACCAAGGACCACTTAAAACTGTCAATATGTTACATTTTAACATTAATATCTGTAAATCAAGTATCTGCGTTTAATAATATGGCGGTTAATGGTACACCAACGGGTTTGGTATACAAGTATGACATCCTTAAAAATTTCTCCTTGCGATTTGTTCCGGACGAGCTTCCGACACCCTCTCCCTTACCAACGATAGCCGGTTCCGACGAACTTGATGAACTACAAAAAGAAAACAATGACGCTCCTTTAACGGAATGCAGAACCGGTGAGTCTATATTATTCATAACAATTTTTCTTTAATAATTTAATTTTAATCTTATAATGTAAAGTCTTAAGTATGACGTTATGCTTGCAAAATATATTTCGTTGGTCAGTTTTTCACAAAAATTGCTTGACATTGTTTACTAATAAAATGATTTTGTGTGTGTTTACGCATGGAGTTATAAAATTGAGTTTAATATTATAGCTCCATGAATTAAGGTAGCCAGTCGACCAAGAAAAAATCGAACCTTTTATACGTGACACACAAGGCAGTCTTGTTGTAAGTTGTACCATGCAGGCCGAGCTTGTTTGTAGTTTCCAAATAAAAATCTAAAATAAAATGTTACAAGTGTATGGAGTAATATTTTTATTTTACTGATTATAATAATAATAATAATAATAATAATAATCATTAAATAGTAATTTATCACATTGAGGGTAAAATAAAGGTTATTAGGCTTATCTGATATTAAGCTGAGAATGAATAAAATAAATAAAAACACTACAATAACAGGCTTAAT